>NC_041217.1:133853312-133905553 GCF_002837175.3 Physeter macrocephalus | reverse complement strand
TGGGAAAACTGGACAGCTACATGTAAAAGAATGAAATTAGAACACTCCCTAACACCATACACAGAAATAAACTCAAAATGGATTAGAGACCTAAATGTAAGACCGGACACTATAAAACTCTTAGAGGAAAACATAGGAGGAACACACTTTGACATAAATCACAGCAACATCTTTTTTGACCCACCTCCTAGATTATGGAAATAAAAACAAAAATAAACAAATAGGACCTAATGAAACTTACAAGCTTTTACACAGCAAAGGAAACCATAAACAAGATGAAAAGACAACCCTCAGAATGCGAGAAAATATTTGCAAAAGAATCAATGGACAAAGGATTAATCTCCAAAATATATAAACAGCTCATGCAGCTCAATATTGAAAAAAAACAACCCAATCCAAAAATGGGCAGAAGACCTAAATAGACATTTCTCCAAAGAAGACATACAGATGGCCAAGAAGCACATGAAAAGCTGCTCGACATCACTAAAAGACAACCCTCAGAATGGGAGAAAATATTTGCAAACTAATCAACGGACAAAGGTTTAATCTCCAAAATATATAAACAGCTCATGCAGCTCAATATTGAAAAAAAACAACCCAATCCAAAAATGGGCAGAAGACCTAAATAGACATTTCTCCAAAGAAGACATACAGATGGCCAAGAAGCACATGAAAAGCTGCTCGACATCACTAATTATAAGAGAAATGCAAATCAAAAGTACAATGAGGTATCATCTCACACCAGTTAGAATGGGCATCATCAGAAAATCTACAAACAACAAATGCTGGAGAGGGTGTGGAGAAAAGGCAACCCTCTTGCACTGTTGGTGGGAATGTAAATTGATACAGCCACTATGGAGAACAGTATGGAGGTTCCTTAAAAAACTAAAAATAGAATTACCATATGATCCAGCAATCCCACTACTGGTCATATACCCAGAGAAAACCATAATTCAAAAAGAGTCTAAGAAGTTGAGACACAGATGTAGAGAACAAACGTATGGACACCAAGGGGGGAAAGCCGCGGAGGGATGGGGATGGTGGTGTGATGAATTGGGCGATTGGGATTGACATGTATACACTGATGTGTATAAAATTGATGACCAATAAGAACCTGCTGTATAAAAAAATAAATAAAATAAAATAAAAAGAATGCAAAAAAAAAAAAGACTGAAAATTAAAGTGATAAATACTGTTACTAGATCTAATTAGCAGATGAGGAAACAGGTCTGAGATGTTGTCATTTACCCAGGTTTCCACAGCTAGCAAGCAACAGAGCTGGGCTTGATACCCAGGTCTGCCTGACTCCAAAATATTTTGCTTACAAATGAAGGATCACGTGTGCTAACCTGCATTTTAAACATGTGAATATCCTTTTTCCACCATTTTATTCCCACTCCACAGGGTTGACATGAAAAGACCCTAAGAGCAGGTGGCAGGAGCAGGGACGGTGTCTGCATTCAGTAAATAAGCAACAAATAACGAACAAAGCACTGGATGGGAAGTCCAGACATCTGAGCAATAAAGTCAATATACTCCTTTTAAACTGTGGACTTTGGGAAGCCAGTTGACCTCTCTGGGCCTTAGCATTCTTTAGCATTGACTGGAACTGATAAATTCTAAAATCATTGTAAACCTGAGTCTCCATGACTCATCCAGACTGTTTTTTAAAGTCCACTTGAAGCTTTTCTGAAAGATCTTGCATGTATATTATTTCACAAGACTTGCCTAGCCCACATTTTAGCAGTCTCTCCCTGAGGGAATCTTAAGAGGTTTCTAATTGATGACCAATGCTATATTAAAAATCAAAGAGGAGAGTAATAGTTTTCCACCCTGGCCACAAAAAGAAAAATGAGAACCATAATCAGAATCAAAATGCTACTCCCTTGTTAAAGAGGTTTAGAAAAACTGACTTGAGCACAACCTTTTCATTCAGTTTCCCACACATCCTCTGGCTGCAGGGACACGAGAATGTTTCTCTTGTGGTGAGATTGGCCCTGGCACATAGCAGTTAAGGAGAATCTTCCCTAGGTCTCAGTGTCCTCCTCTGTAAAATGGGGGTTTTCACAACCTTTGCTCTGCCTACTTCACAATGTTGTTTGGTGGATAAAAAGAGATGAAAGATGAAGAAGGTGCTGGACAATTACAAAGGAAATTATGGTGATTGTAGGGTTCTCTAGAGAAACAGAAGCAGAGAGAGAAAGAGCTTGATTATAAGGAATTGGCTCACATGATTATGGAGGCTGACAAGCCACAAGATCTGCAGTCAACAAGCTGGGACCCAGGAGAGCTAATGGTGTAGTCCTAGTCTGAGTCCAGAGGCTTGTGAATGAGGAGAGTTGGTGGTGTAAGTTCCAGTCTGAAAGCTGGTAGGCTGGAGACCCAGGAAGAGCTCAGGTTTCAGTTTGAGTCATAAAGCAGGAAAAAAGCCCATGTCTCAGTTCAAAGACCATCAAGTAGGAAGAAGTCTCTCTTACTAGTGGGAGGGTCAGCCTTTTTGTTCTATTTGGGCCTTCACCTGATGGGATGAGGCCCACCCACATTAGGGAGAGCAATCTGCTTTACACATTCTGCTGATTTAAATGTGAACCTCATCCAAAAACACCCTCACAGACAAACCCAGAATGTTTGACCAAATAGCTGGGCATCCTGTGGCCCAGTCAAGTTAACCAATAAAGTTAACCATCACAATGACAAAAACGTAAGCTCAATAAGGGAACCAAATTTTTGTCTATTTTGCTTCCTGTAGTATCTCCAGGGCCTAGGGAAAAAAGTCTAGTACAGAATAGGGGCTCTAAACATATTGAATGGGGACTTCCCTGGTGGTCCAGTACTAAAGAATCCACCTTCCAATGCAGAAGACTCGGGTTTGATCCCTGGTCGGGGGACTAAGATCCCACATGCCGCCGGGAGACCGAGCCTACGCGCCACAACTACTGAGCCCGCGCGCCTCAACGAGAGAGCCCACATGCTGCAAACTACAGAGCCCATGCACTCTGGGGCCCACACGCCACTAGAGAGAGAATACCCGCACACCACAACTAGAGAGAGAGAACCTGCACGTGCATGCCACAAGTAGAGAGAGGCCCACACGCCGTAACGAAGATTCTGCGTGCCACAACTAAGACCCTATGCAGCCAAAAAAAAAAAAAATGAAAGAAGGAAAGAAAAGAAGAAAGAAAAAAAATTTTTTTTAAAATATTGAATGAATGAATGTGGAGGAAGAGGAACATTTGAAGCCAGTGGAAGAAGAAGTCCTATACACAACTATTAGCCAGGGACTTTCATCATTTGTTCAATCAACAACTACATATGTAACCCTCAAGCCATTGAATCCTGACATCAACTTTGTGAGTTAGGCATTAATATTCTCATTTTTCCAGATAAAGAATGTGAAGTTCAGAGAAGTTAAGTATCCAACAGGTAGACTATATCTCCATTCCACAACTTTCCAGGTTTCTTTTCCTATCTCACCACTCACCACCATGTGCAATTATATAATTGTTTGTTGATTTCATTTTATTCTTGCCCCCTGCAGTGGACTGCATGGGGCAATCCCAACAGATGGTCCACCCTGGACCTGGTAAATATGACCTCATTTAGAAAAGAGTCTTTGTATATATAGACAAGGATCTTGAAATGAGATCATCCTGGATCAGAATAGGCCCTAAATCCAGTGACAAATGACCTAATAAGAAAAGAGAAGGAGAGAAGACGCATAGAGGAGAAGGTAATGTGTAGATGGAGGAAGAGCTTGGAGTGATGTGTCTGCAAGCCAAGGAATATGGAGGATTGCCAGTAGCCGCCATAAGGTAAGAGAGGGGCCTGGAACCGATTACCCTTCAGGGTCTACAGAAGGAACCAACTTCACCAACATCTTATTTCAGACTTCTGGCCTCCAGAACTGTGAGAGAATAAAAATTTCTGTTATTTTAAGACATCCTGTTTTGGGCTATTTGTTATACAGCCACAGGAAACTAACATGCCCCCCACCTCCACTGCAGCCTCCAATTAGGCCGTAAGAGCCACAAGGGCAGTAATAGATTCCATTTTGTTCACTATTTTATAGCTAGTGTCTAGAAGTGCCAGGATCAAAATAGGAGCATGGAAATTATTTGTTGAAAAAAATGAAAGCATGACTAACCAAATTTCAGATGCTTACAGTCAGGAAAGTCTCTTGAGGGGAAGCAAGGAATCCTGGGTTCTCTGTCCTGCTGGTCTCACCGGGACATATTCCCTAGGACTAGCAGCACAACTTTCGGGGTTGGGGGGTGGTGGAAAAGGCTGGGGGAAGGGGAAGGGGGAGTGGGGGAAGGGGAAGGGGGAGTGAGGGAATGAGGGCATGTGGGTATCCATCTCCCAGTTTATAAAATGAGCCTGAGGCCTCCTCCCAGGAGTCTTTGGAGGCTGGCGCCAGGTTTGCCCACCCACACAGGTATACGAAACAGGAGGGTATAGGGTGCCCTGATCAAGGGGAAAGGATGTGTCCCAGAATTCCTGGCCCCAGTCCAGCTGGGCCCAGTATTCTGTCCCCTGTTTCCTTCTCCTCCTCTCTTCCTTTCTGTTTTTCTGCCACTTCTTCCCACTTCTCATGAAGCTTCTCTAGAAGCATGGGGTAGTCTGTAAGAGGTGCCTGGTAGGGGGCTACCCCAAGGCCAGGGGACTCAGGAGCTTGGGCTCTACCAGGTCCCACCTCCTCCACCCACTGTACATCCTGGGCAGAGCCTGCTCCTCTCCAAGAGGATCACTGAGACCTGCCTCATCCATTTAACCAGTCTTGACTCAGGACTTCTTTGGGCCTGAGCACTTCCTGCTTATCAGCAACAAGTAGGAGGGGGGCTCAAAATTCAGGAGGAAGACAGATCCATATACCTTTTCCAAGTAGCTAAACTGGGTTGAAATCCTTGGCTGTACTACTTACGTGGCAAGTTACTTAACCCCTTTAAGCATCTATAAATTGTGATAATAATACCTACCGATTTGAAAAGAGGACAAAACAGGAGGTTTTAGGTCATTTTAGGTTTTAGGTCATCTAGAATATGTCTAATACATATGTCTAATACATAATGGGTGTTCAAAACACCACTTTATCTCCCTTTTCACTCTCTTTTCCAAAAGAGATAATAGATCTTTGCATTCATTCATTCAATTCATTCATCAATATATTAAAGTACTTAACATGACTCAATTAATGGCAGCTACTATTTTTCGTCCTTTGAGCAATTATAGCATCTGTGATCAGATGGGATCTGAAAATCAAAGTGCTGCAAGGGAGTTGCAAGAGCATATAGCCTTGCCCTCTGTTCTTCAAATCAGGAAACGAAAGCTCAGAGAAGGCAAGGGATTTCCCTGAGGTCACACAGCTGGTAAACTCAGAGTTAGGATTCCACTCAGCCTGCTGCTCATTCGCCTGATGACTCATCAAGCCTCAGGCAGTGGTGACAACGGCCATTCACTGACATCCTCTGGTACCTACAGCACCCAGGGCCAGCGCTGGCCGCTCTGGAGGCCCAGAAGCTCTCAAGGGCCCCCCAGAAATGCGGACAGATGGAAGAAATTATAAGGCAGGCATTTAGGAAGCAATTCCTTTCCAAATCAAATGCATTCTTGCACTCTAACACTCATATCCTAAAAACTGTTGTTTAACAGGCTCTCCACATTGGAACTTGACTCACTCTTTGAAATGGAAATCTGGGCAGTTTGGAGTTTGGGTGGTGGTTCCTAACGGCCAGCGACAGTATAGTGCTTGTTGGCAGTACCTCAGGCAGCCTTGATCTCAGGCCAGAGCCTGAGCCTCCAAGGCCACCGGGAAGGCTGCAGAGGCTCCAGAGCTGGGGCCTCGGCCTGGAGAACCTTGACCTTGTTGGAGGCTGGATCTGTTTCTGATACGGCGTGGCAAATTTCTAAATCTTAGCTGTGGAATGGCATTTACTCCTTGCAGAGAAAGAGCAAGGGGCCCAGGAGGTTCCAATTGATTCCAAAGTAGAACCAGCTGTCGGAATCCTGCAGTGCTGATTAGGGAAGTTCACTTCCAGGTTGCGGTTTCCAGTCGGTGCCCTCACCCCCACCCAGTGCTGTCAGAGAAGCCCCCCAAAACCTAAATTGCTGCCTCCATTGATCCAGAGCTGGAAACCAGGCAAAGGCAGGAAGAGGGACCAGAAACAATAGCTTCCATCTCTTGAGTACCTACTTAATATGTACCAGCCATTGGGTTAAGTGCTTTGTAAATATCATTTCCAGTTTTTACAACCATGTAGCAACACCAGATTTACAAATGAAAAAAAAAAAGAGATTCAGGGAATTCTAATTATTATCATCACTCTTCTTCTACTTAATAGTTACTGAGTGCTTACCATACGCCACACATTTCTTAAGCACATTACATGTCGTCTGCCAATTTATCATCGCATCAACCCTAGAATACAGGTATTATTATCGTCTCCACTTTACAGATGAGGAAACTAAGTCTTAGGAAAGTTAAGTAACTCCTCATGTCCCTCAGTTTGAGATGCCCAGCATGTGGCTGTTACTGCCTGGGATACAAAATCCAGGGGCTACAAATCCAGGTCTTTCTGACTGAAGTATTAGTAATAATAATAACAGCTAACATCTGTTAAGAGCTTAGTATGTACCACATGCGGTGCAAAGTTTTTTTTTCAAGCACGTGTTACCTCATTTAATTCTCATGACAATCCTGTGAGGTGTGCCATAGTTTCCTGCTTCTACAAATGAAGAAACTGAGGCTCAGTCATTAAGAGAAGCAGGATTCAAAGGCAGGCTCATTTGCCCCCAGAGGGCTGGTTTTTAATCACTGTGATCTCTGCCTCCCCAAGTATCCTGAGGGTCCACATCTTTTGGTTTGAGTTCCCAAGTTTTCCATTCTTTGTATAATTTTATCACATTATGGAAAATGGAGCTAGCCTCTAACTCAGCTCCAGGTTTCATGGTGACTATTCTGTCATTCTTTCCAATATCAACCTTCAAAAGCAATTTTGTAAAATTGTGTAAAAATGCACTTGCAATTTGAAACTTGCCACGAATGCTATAAACAGAACATTAGTTTAAATTAGTGTTGATTTTGTAAACTATTAAGGATGAAATGAGTTTGATATTTACTAAGTTAAAGGAACATGAAGTTTATGGTTTTAAATGCTTTGAGGAGGCTTACTAGAATTTCCCCTCATATAAAGTCAGAATGAATAATACTTTTGATAATATGTGTTTTATTTTCTCAAATAGAAGTCCACTTGGCCTCACAGATATCCTTTAAAGCAAGATGAAATCAACACATCTGAAAGGGAGTATAATGACAATTACATGTCTCATGTCTCACAATCAATCCACAGATATTAAACACCTACTGATGTGTCTGTGACCACTGGACACATTCCAGGAGCTTCCAACATGGTTAGACTTGTTTTGTTAAGTTTGCATGAATATGTGATATGGGTATTCATACATTCATGCAATTATTCATTCATTTGTTAATGTTAATTGAATGTCTCTATGTTCCAGACACTACAGTGGGTGCTAGGCATAGAAGGGTCCTCCAGAACTTCCAAGTCTCAAGGGGAAGCCAGGCAAGAAGTGTCATTTAGAGGTCACTGTTGATGCCATAGGAGCAAATGGAGGTCCCTAATACTGGCTGGGTACAGGAGAGATCAAGAATGCTTTCTGAAGGAAATATAATCTAAGCAGATGAATAATGAATGAAGTGGAGTTAATCTGAAGAGAGATAAGTAGGAGTACCAAGTGGAGAAAAGAGCTGTGTAAAGATCTTGAGCACTTAGTATTTGCTAAGTGCTGAGAGCATGGGACAAATGACACTGTCAGACTTTAGAGAGGAGAGCTCCAGTAGAATTGGAGTGGTCAGGAAAGATTTACTGGAGATGTTCAAACTGGATACAGAGTATTTAGCCAGGATAGGAGGGTAGGGAGATATGAGGAACTGCATAACCAAAGGCACCAAGGGCAGAAGTCATATTAAAAGGTCAATGAGAAGACCTACCACACTGAAACAAAGCACACACACCATCACCATCATCCTCATCATGGCTGATATCTACACGGCACTTACAACACACCTGGCCCTTGTTGGGAGACAATGCTCCATGGGTCTTTCACATTTCTACATGACTTGTGAGCAGAGGCACTGACTGCCTTTGTTCCAAACCGTCTTTTCAAGGATGTCTGTATAAGAACAGACTTGGAAGACAGAGATAGTGTCCCACTCTACAGCAGAGGGAGGGTTCACCTACAACCCACTAAAAATGATTCAGGTTCTTTGAACTCAGGGATCCTCTCCATAATGCAACCCACAAATGTCAGGTGTCATCTGGCACCTCTTCACATCATCCCATGGGAATTGAAGCTCAGGGAATGGGCATAAGAAAACACCGATACTCACAGAAATATAAACAATCATAAGAGAGTACTATGAACAATTACATGCAACAAATTGGAGAACCTTGAAGAAATGGATATATTCCTTGAAAGATACAATATTCCAAGACTGAATCAGAAAGAATAGAAAATTTGAAACGACCAATTACTAGTAATGCAACCGAATCAGTCATCAAAAAACTGTGAACAAACAAAAGTCCAGGACCACATGGCCTCACAGGGGAATTCTACCAAACATTTAAAGAAAATTTAATCCCATTCTTCTCAAACTATTCTAAAAAACTGAAGAGGAAGGAACACTTCCAAACTCATTCTAGGAGGCCAACATTACCCTGATACCAAAACCAGACAAAGACATTACAAAAAAGAAAATTATAGGCCAATATCCCTATGAACATAGATGCGAAAATCCTCCACAAAATATTAGCAAACCAAATTCAACAATACATTAAAAGGATCATACATCATGGTCAAGTGGGATTTATTTCAGGGATGCAAAGATGGTTCAATATCTACAAATCAATCAATGTGATACACCACATTAACAAAACAAAGGATAAAAATCACATGATCATCTCAATAAACGCAGAAAAAGCATTTGACAAAGTTCAGGATCCATTCATTACAAAAACTCTCATCAAATTTAGTATAGAGGGAACATACTTTGACATAATAAAAGCCATTTATGACAATCCCACAGCTAATATTACACTCAATGGTGAAAAGATGAAAGCTTTTCTCTAAGATCAGGAACCAGACAAGGATGCCCACTCTCACCACTTTTATTCAACATAGTTTTGGAAGCCCTAGCCACAGCAATTAGACAAGAGAAGAAATAAAAAGGCATCAAAATTGGAGGAGAAGAAGTAAAACTGTCACTATTTGAAGATGACATGATACTATGTAGAGAAAACCCTAAAGACTCCAGAATGTTAAAAATATTAAAAACTAATAAATGAACTCAGTAAAGTTGCAGGACACAAAATTAATATACAGAAATCTGTTGCATTTCTATACACTGATAATGAACTATGGCAATGAGAAATCATGAAAAACAATCCCATTTACAATCACATCAAAAAGAATAAAATACCTAGGAATAAATTTAATCACGGAGGTGAAAGTCTTGCACTCTGAAAACTATGACATTGATGAAAGAAATTGAAGGAACACAAATAAATGGAAATATATTCTGTATTCATGGATTGAAAGAATTAGTATTGTTAAAATGGTCACACCCAAAGCAATCTACAGATTCAGTGTAATCCCTATCAAAATACCCATGACATTTTTTCACAGATCTGGAACAAATAATCCTAAAATTTGAATGGAACCACAAAAGACCCCAAATAGCCAAAGCAATCTTGAGAAAGAAAAACAAAGCTGGAAGTATCAAGCTCCCTGACTTCACACTATGCTACAAAGCTACAGCAATCAAAACAGTATGGCACTGGCACAAAAACAGACACTCAGATCAATGGAACAGAATAAAGAACCCAGAAATAAACTCATGTGCATATGGCCAGTTGCAAATGAAGCAAGAATATACAATGTGGAAAAGAGAGTCTCCTCAATAAGTGGTGTTGGGAAAACTGGACAACTACATATAAAAGAATGAAACCAAACCATTTTCTCACACCATATACAAAAATGAACTCAAAATGAATTAAAGACTTAAACGTAAGACTTGAAACCATAAAACTCTTAGAAGAAAACACAGGCAGTACACTCTTTGAAATTGGTCTTAAAAATAATTTTTTGGATCTGTCTCTTCAGTCAAGGGAAACAAAAACAAAAATTTTAAAATGGGACCACGTCAAACTAAAAAGCTTTTGCACAGCAAAGGAAACCATCAACAAAACAAAAAAGCAACCTACTGAATGGGAGAAGATATTTGCAAATGATATGTCTGATAAGGGGTTAATAACCAAATTTTAAAGAACTCATACAACTCAGTACTAAAAATATAAACAGGGTCTTCCCTGGTGGCGCAGTGGTCTAGAAACCACCTGCCAATGCAGGGGACATGGGTTCGAGCCCTGGTCTAGGAAGATCCCACATGCCATGGAGCAACGAAGCCCATGCGCCACAACTACTGAGCCTGCATGCCACAACTACTGAAGCTTGTGCACCTAGAGCCCATGCTCCACAACAAGAGAAGCCACCACAATGAGAAGCCTGCGCACCGCAATGAAGGGTAGCCCCTGCTCACCGCAACTAGAGAAAGCCCGCGCACAGCAACGAAGACCCAACGCGGCCAAAAATAAGTAAATAATAAATTTTTTAAAAATAATAAACAAACTAATTAAAAATGGACAGAGGACCAGAATAGGCATTTTTCTAAAGAAGACACAAAAACACATGTCCAACAGACACATGAAAAGATGCTCAACATCACTAATCATCAGGGAAATGCAAACCGAAACCACAATGAGATATCACATCACACCAGTCAGAATGGCTATCATCAAAAAGACAAGAAATAACAAGTGTTGGCAAGGATGTGGAGAAAAGTGACCCTCGTGCACTGTTGGTCAGAATGTAAGTTGATGCAGCCACTGTGGAAGACAGTATGGTGGTTCCTCAAAAAATTAAAAAGAGAACTACCATATGATCCAGCAATTCCACTCTTGGGTATTTACACAAGAAAATGAAAACACTAATTGGAAAAGATATATACACCTCAATGTTTATTGCAGCATTATTTATAACAGCCAAGATATGGAAGCAACCTAAGTGTCCATCAATAGATGAACGGATAAAGAAGATGTGGTATATATATGCAATGGAATATTACTCAGCCATAAAACAGAATGAAATCCTGCTACTTGTGACAACATGGATGGACCTAGAGGGTATTATGTTTAGTGAAATAAGTCAGAGAAAGACAAACACCACATGTTTTCACTTACATGTGGAATCTAAAAAAACAAAACAGGACTTCCCTGGTGGCACAGTGGTTAAGAATCCGCCTGCCAATGCAGGGGACACGGGTTCGACCCCTGGTCCAGGAAGATCCGTCATGCCGCAGAGCAGCTAAGCCCGTGAGCCACAACTACTGAAGCCCGAGCTCCTAGAGCCTGTGCTCCACAACGAGAAGAAGCCACCGCAATGAGAAGCCCGCGCACCGCAACGAAGAGTAGCCCCCGCTCGCCACAGCTAGGGAAAGCCTGTGCGCAGCAACGAAGACCCAACGCAGCCAAAAATAAATAAATAAATAAATTTATAGGAAAAAACCCCACACAAACAGACTCAGATATGGAGAACAAACTATCAGAGAGGAGGGGGTGGGAGGATGGGCGAAATAGGTGAAGGGGATTAAGAGGTACAAACTTCCAGTTATAAAATAAATAAGTCACAGGGCTTTAATATACAGCACAGAGAATATAGTCAATAATGTTATAATAATTTTGTATGGTATGCAGTCTATAAAAATATCAAATCACTATGCTGCACACCTGACAGTAATATAATATTGTAAGTCAACTATGCTTCAATTAAAAAAAAGAAAGCAAAAAGAAAACACTAATACTCTGACTACTGCTATTGCTGTGAGTAATAAAATCCTTGTCTCTGACCTAGCAGCCATGGATTTGTGTCAGGTTAACCTGTTACTTTGCAAACGACGGAAGATCGCAGACCCCTCACTATTCTTGAAAGCCCTGTTCTAAGTGCTTTTCCACTATGAACTCACTTAATCCTCACAAAAATCCTATAATATAGGAATGATTATCATCCCTGTTTGGGCAGGAAAAATAGAATAAAAGTGTTCAAAAAGTAAGTTGGTGTTAGCTCACGAAGAGTCTTGTGTAGCAGGCTAAGGAGGTTAAGCTCTATCCATTTTGCAGTCATGGAAGGATTTTGAACAGGAGCGGAATATGAAGAAAACAGCACTTTCAAAAAGCTTCTCTAGCCATAGTCTGTTGGATGCATAGGGCAGGGAGGAAATCCTGCTAGGAAACAGGCTAGCAAGTGTTAGGTGGCAGAACGAAGATTCCAGACAGGCTTGATAGATGGGCTAAATGTACCCCTGTCAGAGTAGAATTTCACAAGCCTAAATGTCAGGCGCTGGACAAGACTTCTTAACACCAATGGCTCCAGCAAATGGTTGGGGAAATGTCAGTTAGCAGTGCAACCCTTGAGAATGAGGCTTAAGCCTTCCAGGGACCGGGCAAACTGGTGTGAGTCAGCAGGCGATGTACCTGCCAAAAGGGCCACCATGACCCACTATGTGAGAAGTCCAGTGTCGAGCCAGGGGGCAACAATCCAGCTCCTGCTAGGCTCCCCCAGATCAACCTGTATTCAGTGCTGGGTCCCACACTGTGCATATCCCCGTAGGCTATGATTACTGCTCGCTTGTCATGTGTCAGGCTCCATGTCAAGCTCTTTACATCCACGATCCGATTTAAACCTCCCAACAGATGGTTGGGGCATTATGACCTTCTTGTTTTACATATAGAGACACTAAGGCTCAGAGAAACTTGCCTAGCTCTCCTAGCTAGTAAGTGGCAAAGCTGTGCTTCATAATTAGGGCTGGTGAAACCCTGAAGACTGTTCTTAAGCGCCGTGCTAGCTGCTACTTTATGAAGAATGGCATCACATGGAACAAGTTCAGGGTCAATGCTCAAAGATGAGAAGGGAGCTGGAGACCACGACACTATTCAGGGATGACAGAGGTCCTCACGAATGAGGAAGGAAGCCACACACACACAGCATGGCACGCGAGCTGTTCCCATATCCAGGGACTGTCCACGGACTTTACACATCTGTGCAGTTTATCAAGGGAACACAGACCAAGGAATGGATAAGCATCCCTCTTCGTCTAATTTCCTCCTTCTATCTCTCTGCCTGGAAAGTCCCTGTGCATCCTTTAAGCCCGAGCCCAAGGACCACTCCCCCCAGAGTCTTCCCTGCCTGCTCAGGTGCTCCTCCTCCACGAACGTGCAAGCCCCCGCACTTCCTTCCATCCACCTGTTTCACCCTGGGTGGAGCGTTCAAGGTCCCCCCAGCCTGGGAATGCCCCAAGGGCAGAGGCTGTGTTCAACTCTACACTCCCAGAGACCCATGGGTGCCTGGCTCAGCAGATGATCATCAAGTGAAGACAGCCAGAAGATTCCACTGTATAAGAAAGAAAGCCATGAAGTCATGAAATGGATCCAAGAGGGCTGATCTGCAAGGAGGCTGGGAAAACGGGGCCCACGAGAAACGGACAGCGTGTCCTTAGCTCTGGCCAAGGGAGAGGATGTTCTGGTGGGCAGAGTTATTCCTGGTTGTTGGGCAGCTGCCCCCAGTGACATTCAGGACTGGAGAGGAGGGGACAGGAAGGAAACATCCACCTTGGGCAGTCAGCTTTCCCACATCTTCATATCCTATTCCTCCCTGGACACATTCCAGGTGGCAAAAAAGAACAGGTGTCCATTCAGGGACTGGTGTTTCGTTAGTGCCGGGGGGGGTCAGGACACCAGGGACAAAACTCTCTCCCCTCACCTCTGCACGCCCGACCTGAGAACAAGAAGATGATACAGAAAGAGAACACAAATTAATAAATCAGAACACTGAACCTTTCCTAAGCTCCTACTATACTCCTGGCATTGAGAGATGAATACCAATATAAATACCAAGTAGCATGGTGTAGCCAGGAGAGAAGAGGCTGGGAGTTAAGGAGAAATCCCAGCTTCGTTCCTGATGTGCTGTGGGATGCTGGTCAATGACTTGACCTCTTGGAGCTTTGGTTCCCTCATCTATACAAGGGGGCAGATGATGCCGCCCTCACGGGACTCGTGTGAAAATTAAAAGGGACCACACATGGGAAGTCTCGGCAGATAAATCACAGGGATGCCCTAGCTGCTAATGCTCCCTGCTTGTCCACCTGCAGCGGGAAGGAGAGAAAGCACAGCACTGAGAGGCACACAGGCGGGTGCGAGGGGCTGGGATACTTGACCCGTCTCTCAGACTCGCTGAACCCGAGTTCCAGCTTGGTAACCTAGGATGAGGTGGTGGCTGCGAATGTGCTTTGTAAACTGCAAAAACGCCATATAAACATGAGGGATTGTGGCTATTGCTATTCATCCTCTCCTTCAGAGCATAAAACTTCATGATGTCCTAAAGAGAGGTCCCAAAACACGAGAGTCGGTTGAAGTGCAGTAGGATTTTGAGAGCAGAGGCCTTCAGGGCTCTAGGCTTCCAGGAGAGGAGGCCTGGGCTGCACGTGGGCTGGGGTGGTTGGGAAAGGCTTCCTTTCTAGAGGGCTCGATGGGATAAGCTTGGGCAGGCTGACTGAGCCCCTCTAGAGAGCATTCGTGGTCCCTCTGGCCTAGGAGGTCACCCTACCTCTGGGCTCCCACAATCCCCTGCACTTCCCTCCCAGAGCGTACCACCCTGAGTTGGTATCATCTACTTATGCTTCCATTTCCCTGCCAACCCAGGAGGTTGGAGGCCATGTTTCTCCATTGTTACATCCCTACTGCCTCATGCAGGACCTATAACACAGTGAATGCTGAATAAATGCGTTTGAGGGAGGATGGAAGGGTGGGAGGGTGAGGGCAGAGAACCAAACTACAGGTCATATTTGAGCCCAAGCAAAACCCCGGCAAGCCTTAGCAAGGTTTTCTGAGCCACCAAAGACCTAACAGGCCATGGTTCCAGAGAGCACGGCAGCCCAGGAGGTAGGACCTGAATGCCATTAGGGTTTGGTCCTCCCTGTCCCAGCAGCACCAAGCCCTAGAAAGCCAAGTAGTTGGACCTGGCTTGGCCTTCTTTAAGCCAGACAAGTGCCATCTCATGGGAAATGTTTGCTGTCCCCATCTCCTTCCTTCATCCTTGCTGCCTGATCCTGAAGTTCTTTCTGCCTAAAGGGGAATTTGAAGTCTGGAAGAGCAGGGCTCAGCAGCCCTTTCCCTCATGAAAGCACACCTCCCACATTCTAATTAAATTTCTCAGCACACCTGTGAGGCCACAAGTTCCTCTCTACCCCTGTCTGCCTTCCCTTTTTTAGAGTCGGGAGCCAAAAGGGGTTTTCTGGTGAGGCCACAGAGAAGGAGTCTGATTTTCAGGACTTTATGGCTTCTTATTCCGTGTTCAGACCCATATTTTTTTTTTTTTTTTTTTTTTTTTTTGCGGTACGCGGGCCTCTCACTGTTGCGGCCTCTCCCGTTGCGGAGCACAGGCTCCGGACGCGAAGGCTCAGCGGCCATGGCTCACGGGCCCAGCCGCTCCGCGGCATGTGGGACCTTTCCGGACCGGGGCACGAACCCGTGTCCCCTGCGTCGGCAGGCGGACTCCCAACCACTGCGCCACCCGGGAAGCCCCATATTTACCTTTTTCATAGGGGAGCTGGGAGGAGTAATTCTTGCTCCTGGCAGATTTGAAGATCAGCTTGTTCCATGGCAATAGAGGTGTCCAGTGTGATGATTACCATTAATAATAAGTATTATGAGCAGCAGAGCCTAGCTCTTTTGAAAGGGGGAAATAGCCCTGCCACTATTTCCCAGCTGCTAAGGCTCCTCCACTGCTCATTTTGCTCTTAAAGGGGATGCCATGACAGGATGGGTCAGGTTTAGGAGTTGGGCCACAGGCCTCCTGGAATGATCACAGGCCAAACCTGGCTAAAGATGGAGAGAAAGAACTGTGAGCCTAGAATTTAGTATTTCTCAGGATGCCTGATCTGCCCCCTACCTCCCTCATCTTGAGCCGTTCTCCCCTAGCTCTCTATATCAAGGCACGCTGGCCCTCTTTTACTTCCTCCGGTGTATGCGTTCTAACGCCGGAACTGTTACACATGCTAGTCCGTCTACGTAGAAGGCCTTCCTCCCAACCATGACACTAAGCGGAGCTGATGTCAGTACATCCTTTGGTCTGTTATGTGCTGCTGGGTGCTCTGGACTTCTCTTCTGCAGCACAGATATATACTCAATTTCTGCCTTCCCAGCTATGCTGGGATTTGTACGAGCACCAGCCAGAGTTCATTCGTGAGCCAGTTCATTTCACTCCATTCTCTATACTAAGTTTCATGAAGCAAGTAGGTGCTTATTCTATACATTACACTGAGCCAAACTTACATTAAGCAAGGAGAGGCAAGATATCCCGAGAGCAATAAGTGCAAAATTCCCCCTTATACCTCTAAGCAGACCTGTGCTCCCAGAGCTAGAGCATCCTAGAGAAACCAGGAGCCTGCAGAAATATCCCCTTTTCATATCTTTCATTGCTTAAATTCCATTTTTGTGAATACAAGTGAGTGTGGCCATGTCTGTGCTTCCTCTGCCCCTTGGCCACATGAGGTGGGCTGGAGACCTGAGGTGGGTCAACGGTAATATCCATGCTTGGCCACAGTGATTTGTCCAAGGCAGGCACATGACCCACCCAGGCCAATCACAGGGCTTCCCTGGGATTTTTCTACCTCACACTGTAGGAAAAAACTCTCTTCCCTCTCTGACAACCAGCTGAGAAAAATGGAAGCCTAAACTGTACCTATACACAGTATATACTTTTAAGTATATGTTATATTTCATGAATTAAAAAAGACTCTACAAAAGTTGGAAGGCAAGCCCGGAGCTTGGGCAGTTGTGGCACCCAGCACGTGTAGGATGCTCACAAAGAGCAGAAGAGAATGAGGCAGATATGCAGTGAGTCAGAGAGGAATCCTGGCAGGACCGGAGACCCACATCTAGCCATTTCTGAGGCTGGCCCCACTGCTGCCCTTGACCTATCTGAGCAAATAAAGTTCTCTTTTTGGCATAAACTAGATTGAATTTGGGTTTCTTTTACCTAAACTGACTAACCGCCAGGAAATAAAAATAAAATATCATGTGTTATTTTTGTTCCCTTTGTTCCATAAAGGATTTAAAGCTAACACCCTTCCTTTGTCTTTCATTTGCTGACTTATGATGTATTACTTCACTCAAGGTCATCTCTCAATACGGTTTTGCGAGGTAAGCAAAGCAAGTATGATTCACCCATTTTACAGATAATATAACTGAGGCCCAAAGAAGTAAAGGAACATAGCTAGTAAATGGCAGTGCCTGGACTGGAATCTGGTATTTCTTGTTTTTCTCTGTTTTGCTAATAAATCATGGCTATGAGCACTAAGAGATGGTTTGGCTGCTTGGGTTTGTATCAGTAATATTCCCTAGCCTCCTGCTGTGGGTAACTATGTCCCTTTAAGAAGCACATCTTTATAGTATAATAATGTTTGCTAGAAATATTCCTGAGAAGTAACGAAAGTTAAAGACTATCACAAAGTCTTAGGGGTATGCTCGCTTGAAATAATATATTTAATGTCAAAGTGATACCAAGATCCTGACTTGTTTCTAAGGAAGTCAGGGTGCTCTAAGCTTAGTGGAAGGAAATATTGGGTGCATTTGGTGAGGAAGTCTCCACTGGTGTTGAGAAGAGGCAGGAAGTAAAAGGGAGGAGACTGGAAAAGGTTCTGCTTTTATTAACTGAGTTATAAAAGGAAGATGGGAAGTTGGAAACCACCGCCGTGAAGTCAGACAGACCCGAGTTCACCTAGTTAACATCTTGGGAAAGTCACGAAATTTCTTTAAGCCTCTGTTTCTTCACTTGTAAAATGAGGATAATAACACCTTCTTTCAAAATACATGTATGTGGATCATGCATATAAAAGCACCCAACAGTGCTTGGCACATCGCAGTTGTTCAGTAAATGTCTCTCTTTCTTTCATAGGAGGAATGCTCACACTTTGTCCTCCATCATGGGAACCCAGTAGGAAACACCTGTGTGACCCAAGACAGAGCAGTACGTGGCGCACTGTGACTCTGCAACTGGACCTTTCACCGTGTGGCCCCAAGCCCCTTCCCCCTCGCTGTGAAGCCCTTCCCTCTTCCTCCTCCCCTGCTGCTCCAACCATCCAGACTGTCTGTCCTTCTTTGGCTAAATCTCATCCTTCCTGCTCTGCCCGTACCTCAGCGCATTCCCAAGCAGACTGTTTTCCTGGACAATTTGATTTGCCTGTTAGGCTTGCCCTGAAAGAGATCCTAGTGGTGTCCTCTCTGCAGAGAGCATTATCTCTTCCAACAGAGAAAAGGGAAGGAAGCAGAAAAGGAAGGCAGGGGAAGGTCTGCAGGATGGAAAAAAAAGAATAGAGGAAACATAATAGACTTATTGTTTCAAGGGCTTTCCCTAAGAACTATATTAATAGCCATAGGAAAATAGTAGATTCCGTTAAACATCATATTTAGCAATTACTATACCCAAATTCTCTATTTTTGGAAACTTCTACATACACCCCTTTCTTCTATGGGCAAAATGCTGCATAGCCTTCAAGGCTTGGCTGAAATGCTTTTTGACTTATGTTTACTAATTCATGCATTTGACTAATATCAATTGAACTCTGATTATGTGCTAATAAACACTGTGCTGGGTGCTGGGAATATAGCAATGACCAAGACAGACATTGTCCCCATCCTGATGAAGCTTTGAGCCCTGCCTGGTTCCCCCTTAAAGACAGTGTGTGTCCCTCTCTCTGCTCCCGTAACTGTTGTTACTACTGTTACCGTAATTGCTTTTATGTCTTCCTTCCTTTTAAAAAAGCCTATAAAATAGTGTGGCCAGCTCATCTCAGTTTGCTTAGGCCTTTCCTGGCTCTAGCACTGAAAGTACTATGTCCCAAGAAACCTCTCAGGCCCCAGAAAATTGGGACAGTTGCTCACCCTATGATAAAGGCAATGCTATGACTATAACCAAAAATATTCTTGGAAGGAAACCGCTCAATCATTCAGTCTTCAAATATTTATTGAGCCGAATTCGTATAGTATTATAGCTGGTTGCCTCTATTTTGTGTTAGATCTCTCCCACTCTACTATGGGCCCCTGTGGGTTGGGGCCCACGTCTTTCCATCCTTGCATTGCTAGGCCCCAGCTCAGCGTCTGGCACATAAAAGTAACTTCATTTTATGAAAACCACTGTATATTGAGAAACAGAGTATGTTTGTGCAAAGCAATTTTAAAATATATGTTTCTACAATTTTTAAACAGAGATCTCTAACCAGTACCTAGCTTGGGATGTTCAGCAAGTAATAAGATCCACTAACAACCCCTCCCCTCCTACTCTCCCTCTAACCCCTCCAGCAGATGAGGTGTCTCTCAGCAGCTGTGGCAGCTTAAAAGCTGAACATCTCCCATATGAAAGTACCAGTGTCATCCACTCCTAGCTGGCTTTAGACAATCCTAGTTTTAACTGTAAACTGACTTGAAATACAAAATCTCTGTAGCTTCCACCCACTGGTTGTGGTCCTTTTAGCCAGAGACACAACAAACAAATACAAACTCCCCTAGCTGGCAGCAGTTTAAGCATTAGAAGTGCATTCTCATGCCCTTACTTCTCACCCCATCCCATCACCCGTATACACGCCTGAGATTTTCTTAGGCATTCTAACAGTAACTGTGGCCAGACTGGCAAGATTTCAGAGTCCAGGTCACTGTCCTCTGAATTTGCCCCACTTTATACCTCCCTCTTAAATTGCATCTGAACAGTTCTCTAATTGGTCTGACTAGTAGAATAGGACTACCATTCCCACCTGCCCCTAGCTTAGTAAACTTCTAATAATATGGCCTAAGATCTCAAATGCCTTTTTCTTTATGTGTTGTGGGCCATCTATTTAGGTACCTGGCACATTTTAAGCACTCAGTAAGTGATCACTGGCTGGCTGGCTAGATGCATGCACAGATTCATTACATGGATGTAGTACAATAAAGACTTTTGAAACCACAATCATAGGAAATAAGGGTTGAATTGTACTGGGTTGAATAGTGTTCTCTCAAAATTCAAGTCTACCTGGAACCTCAGAATGTGACTTTATCTGGAAGTAGGGTCATTGCAGATACAATTAAACAATTAAGATGAGGTCATAGCAAAAAAATCATAGATTTGGAAAACAAGCCCCTATGTCTTATAAGAAGAGAAAACATATACACAGAGGGAAGACAATGTGAAGACACACAGGGAGAAGACCATGTGATGTAGGCAAAGATTATTGTGCTGAAGCTGTAAGCCAAGAAACACCAAAGACTGCCGGCAACTACCAGAATCTAGGAAGAGACAAAGGATGATTTTCCCTCAGAGCCCTCAGAAAGAGCATGACCTACCCGACACCTTGGTTTCAGACTTATAGCCTCCAGAACTGTGAGGGAATAAATTTCTGTTGTTCTAAGCCATGTAGTTTATGATAATTGGTTACAGCAGCCACAGGAAACTAATACAGACATATTAAATGTCTTCCTCTCTTACATTCACCCCAAGAGCATGCTATGACATTATTGGAAGAATATTCAACAAGGTTAGGAGACCTGGGTTCAAATCATGGTTTTACCACTCACCAGTTGTATGACCCTAAAAAGTAATCTCACTTCTTGGATCCTCAGTTTGATCACTAGCAAAATAGAGATACAAATATATAACACATAGGATTAATTTAGGACCAAGAGTCATGAGGAATGGGAAAGTGCTTTACAAATTATAGAAAATTTTCAGATATCAGTTATTTGATTTTTTTCTCCCTTTTTTCCTTAAGTAGATTTCCTATAGATTTGCCTATTTTACTCACCCCCCCCACCAAAGAACCAGCTCATGAATTTATTTATGAATTCTACTATCTTGTTGATTTTCTAGTTCACTTATTATCCTTACTTTTTTTTGTACTGCTTCTTTTTGGTTTTGTTGTGCTGCCCATTTTCTAAATTCTTAGGTTAGACGTTTAGTTGCTTTCTTTTAATTTATTCGTATTTTTAAGTGAAAGCATGAAGGCTATGGATTTACCTCTGACCATGGCTCTGGCTGCATTATTAAATATTTAGACTTAATGTTCTTATTTTCTTTTTTTTCCTAAGTTGTTTACAACTGTGTATTTTTAAAATTTTCTTCTTTGAGTTATTACTACTTTTATCCTATAGACAGCAGTGTGTATTGGCTTTACACATCCAGAAGCACTTGTTATTAACATTATGCTGAAACAATTTTCTGTAAACAGCTTTCTTTCTGACATCTTTTAGACACATACTTCATGACTCAAAAAAATTTTTTTAAGTAGAGAGTTTTAACTTCCTCATCATGAAAACTTCAGCCACAAAATATTCACAGCTTTTTGGATTCAGACATTTGTCAGTGAATAAATTTCTAGTACATTTCTAGAATGTTCTCATATCTACCTCCAAATCCACTAGGAGCTAAAGAAATCAACAACCCTGCTGAAAGGGGGAAGTGTTAGCAGCACTAGTCAATGGCCAAAGAGTTGATTTATGAATTATATTGCAGTCTAAACATTAGTCTCCCTTTAAGCTTAGCATAAGGCCCAATTTCTCCCTGAAATCTTCACAAACCACCTCAACACAGGGGGATCTCTCCTTTCTCAGATCACATACCTTGCCCACAAATCTAGAACTCAGCCCAAGCTCCCAAATGAGATGGTAAGCTCCTTCAGAGTAAAGCCATGTCTTATACTTCTTTTCATTCCTCCTTATACTCTCTGGCATCAAGCTCCAATAAATACTTGTTTGATTACAATTCTTTGAGAACATTTCCTAAGAGAGAATGTAACTGAAATTTAGGGTCATAGATTTTAAAGCAGTCAAGTGGTAAAATCAAGGTTCATTTAAAAACCTTTAAAAAAAAGGTTGTGGTGACTGTCTTGGATGCATGCTTTGAAGAGAAGAAATCATGGCATCCCAAACATCAAGAAATTACATTTTTAGACATTGCGAAAACCCAAAATGGCACGTTGGTATCTGTCCAACTAGAGCAACCCGTGGATTTATGTTCTGTCAACTAAGGTGGTGATGGCAATGGAGTCCAAAATGATTCTAACAATAGTGTGTCACATATATAAAATACCTTACAATTCACAAAACTCTCCCATGTGTGAGCTCATTTTGATGCTCAAGGCAAACCTGTGAGGGAGGCAAATTAGGAACTATTATCCCCTTTATGGAAAATAGGTGTTCGGGCTCAGAAAAAAAAAAAATTGGCTAATTTACCCAAGGTCGCAAAGCTAGTAGGTAAGTGGAATAGAATTAAGCCCAGATCTTCTGATTCCCCATTCTAAATTCTTTAGGCTACAGCTACTCTATTGATTTGGGAACTCATGGAATAAATCTCTGCACTCAGTCATCAGTTTCAATGGCTAGATGTTTACTCACCAAATACCCTTTAGATAGCCACATGCTTGGTGATACCAGAGAAAGAAAACAAAGTCCCTACCTTCAAGGAGCTCACAGACAAGTAACCTGAGCATTATAACGTGCATGAAAAATTGTACTTGCTTCAAGTGCCGTGAGAGAATTGGAAATAATAATAGGTCACATTTATTGAGAACTCATGATGTACCAATTTCTCTCCTAAGCACTTTGCATCTGGGGTGAGTAATATTATGGACTATACTGCCTGGTACATAGCAGGAATTTAAGTTGGCACCCATCATTATTATTACAGTTTTTAAAAATAAGATCAGGAATTGTTAACTGAAAAAAAAAGGAAGAATATTTAAATCTTAAATTATCCAGAGCAACACAGTAGAGGGGAAACTAACTACTTGGGGGAAATCAGAACTCAGGGCGAGATGTTGAAGCTGGGCTTAAAGGAGGATTAAGGGCTTGCAGACAGGGAGGGGAGAACATTCCAGGCAGAGCAAGGGCACTTGCAAAGACCTGGGCACTGACCAGCAGGGAAGGAAGATGCATGGAAAGGAGGTGCTGCCCTTTGGGCAGCCAGAGACAACATACAAAAGAGGAAAAAGGAAGTGGCCTCCAGCTAGAAAGCAGCACAAGGGTGCGGCTCTCCCTGACCCAGGCACTCAGGGGGAGGCACAGATTTTCCAAGGCTATTTGTTTGTAGGTTACATTTTTCCTGAACAGAATCCAAATGCCTTTGTTTTCGCAAAGAGCACCATAGTTTCCAAAGAAAAGAAAAAACAGACTTCTTGGTCCAAGGGCTTTCCCTGAGAAATATTCTAATGGCTATGGGCCAAGACAGGGTTCCACCAAGCTCTGCACTCGGAGAACAAGAGAGCAGCAGGCTAGAATCTTCTTCAGAACCTGCAAGAAAATGGAAATTCAAAGAACATTCCCTGGGAGATTTTTAAATACAAGTAATATGTCCTGTTGGATCTGCCCCAACAAAACCCTCCTACACGAGGTTCCCAGAATATTGCGTGCAGTGTGAAAATTCTGTGCCTGGCAGGCACTGTCACTTACACCCCACCCGACAGCCCTGCCTCCTCTTCCCTGCTTGGCATGGCCCTCTCTTCCTGCAAGCCCAGCCGAAAGACTCCTCCTCTGTGAGCTTTGCCTGGCAAATCTCGGCCCCCGAACCAGGGTGGGAGGGTGGCTTTGACCTCAGTGCTCCTACAGAGCCATGGACCCACCTCTATAGACAGTCACCTCACCGCTGTGCAATCACAGAACATCTTTTCCCCAACCCACCCACCCCGACCCCACGCCATCTCTCTCTCTTAATCTTGTGAGCCAGTGATGAACCGAAGATGGTGGATATGAGCCGTCCAATATGGGTGCAGGTAATAAGGGGGGCGGGCATTACCTGTAGCAGACTTTAAGAAGTAAATTTAATAAAAGTCAGTCTTTTTTTTATTGTCACCGTGTGCAGGCAATTCTGAACAATGTCAGAAATAAAATACTCTTCCTCTCTGGGGCAAATGGTATGTGGCAAGTGGCATACCCCTTGGTGTGCCACTCCTGTGAATACACTCCAATTCCTTTTGCCTGGGAAAAGGACATGCATCAGTGAGAGAATGTAATGCTGGCCAGAGCTTTCAGTCAGTCAAGAGTTACTTACTAAGGCCCACTACGTGCCAGGTACCACACTAGCCATTTTATATGCATTATATCCAATCTTCCCAACAATCCTGAAATATGTGCACCTCTATTTGGTCATTTGTCATATGAAGAAACTGAGTCTTAACTTAGGGAAATGATTTGTCCAGGGTCCAACCACAAGGAAGTAGTGGAGAGAAATTCAAACCCAGATCTGTGCACCCAGTGTCCATGGTTCTTTCTCCTGTGCCTGGAACATCATGTCCACCCTGTACCAAGGGCTAGAACTGCAAGCCACACATCCCCTTCTTAGAAGTTCACAGCCTAATGGAGAAAGAGACTCATGCAACTCACCATGATTCAGCTTAGCATGTGACAAGGAGCTTCAGGAATAAACCAGACCAACCCCCAACTACAGCCACCGCATTGCGGATTTAAGTCTGAAGATCCAAGTGGAGGAGGAGGGGTTGGCAAGAGAAGTAATCAGCACTGATTGATCTTATACCAGATGCTCTTCTGGATATACACACATGTTCTCTTGCTTGGGTCTTCCAACAAAGAGCTCTGAGGTAGGTCTCATTGTCCTGAGTTCTCAGAAGTTCTCAGAGAGGGTAAGTGACTCACCCAGGGTCACAGAGCAGCTAGTAGTCGGTAAAGTGGGGAATGCAGCAGAAGCCTCCCCGACTCGGAAGCTGGCGCTCCAGGCACAGCAGCAGCCTGATGAGGAGGGTGTGAGCACATCCACGCTGGAGGTCCTCTTAGGGACTAGGGAATATCACAATGACAAAGAGGACGAGGAAGAGGAAAATGATAATTCCTCATTTTTCTTTCAGCACTTTACAATTTATAAGATGATTTCTCGTCCATTGTCTAATTGGATCCCTATGAATTTGGGAGGATGGGTATTACCTCCAGTTTGCAGATGAAAAAATGAAGGCTTTAGTAAAGTTATAAGATTTTCCTGAGGTCCTACTAGTTGGTTACAGAGAGCCTACCGTTACTTTATCTTACTTGCTCCACACATTATCACAGGTAATAGACAGGTACCTGACTCTTGAAACAACCCAGGAAGGTAGGTTGGGCAAGTCTGATGCTGCTTGCTTTACTGTGGAAGAAATGGAATCCGGAGAGGGTAAGGGACTTACCCGAGAGGTGGAACCGGGACTAGAAGGCAGGCGCTCTCTATCATACGACATGGAACAAATCACTCATTTACTCATTCAGCACCAAACTTAGCAGGCTTGCCAATCACTTGGGAGTGGGCGTGTCCCTAAGAAGCCCACCAGCATGTTGGACATCCAGGTCCCTTCCCCTCCAATAGCTCTTAGATCTCCCACTACCGCCACCTCCAAACCTTGATATCAAAAGGCAACTCTCGCAGACCCTTGAGTCTGCTTGGCCAACAGGAGGCAAAGAGTGATCAACCAGTGGACCCCACCCCCGACATAACTGCATCTTAAATAAACCTTAGTTTATTTCCCTTTCCCCCGCCCTTTTTTAAAGTTTCCCTCCAGTTCTAAAGAAAGTTATAATATTTCTCCTCTGCCAACTTATTTCAAGTTTCTTGACCAAGATCCTATCATGGTAAGCAAGAAAACAAGCAAAGTAAAGGCTGAATGACTTACTAAGCAAGAATATCAATTATGCACAGTTCAGCCAGAATTCATTTGGTTCCTGAAAAACAGAAATTATCATTTTTGTTGTTTCAGAGACATTGTAGACACACGGTCAGGGAGCCCGAAGGACAAGGCAATGTGGTGGAAATGTCTGGGCCTGCGGATTATTAAGAGTTCTAGCAGAGAAAACTGAGGCTCAGAGAGGTTAAGTAACGTGCTGAAGGTCATACAGCACTCCATGGAGTTGAAAGTGAAGAATCTGAATCCAGGTCCTTCTGCCTTCACATTGCTTCCCTGCCCTCTTGGCGTAAAGTGTGTATTTATCCACCCTCAAGGATGAGTAAAAGCAAACCAAGGGGTTGCAAACTGTGCCTAGGGACGTGGGCCTCTGGCTCTCCCTTAACTGTCCTGGGTCCTATAATCATTATATTGATAGTATAATGAGTGCTACATGCATGAGGCAGCGCTGAGGCAGAAGAATGTCCAGATAAACCTTTTATTATTCTGCCTTATTGTACCAGATAATGTCATTGTTCTGACCAGATTCCAGTGGGTTTCCTCTTTATTGTTTACTGGCAGAGCAGAGGGGACCACCCCTGGTGTGACTTCAATGGCCAGCGCTATTCTTGGGAGGACGGTCAAGTGCTGTAGCTCCCTAGCCTTGAGTGGGGGTAACTGAGGTGTAACACACACTCCACAGTCCCCCAGCAGGATCAAGCTGAAGCTACCCTCTGCAGGTGGCATCTCAGTGCTATCCCCAAAATTACAGTGGAAGCAACTTGTACATTTCTGTTGAAACAACCCTGGGATGGATTTGGCAGATTCCTTTTTAAGGAATAAACAGTAAAATGCCATCTATTTTACACTTAGAAACTCACTCTGACTTTGTTCTATTTTGGTCACTTAAACTGATTTTAAAGATCATATTGCCCTCATATTTTGCTCCACAAGCCTTCATTTTGTTGCTGACTAAAAGCTATAAAAATCTGACCAAGGTATTCAGCCCAATTTCCTGGCTGATAGACCATGTTTCATTCATTCACTCATTCATTCACCCACAGCTGAGTTGAACTCAGAACAAACTGCATATTGATCTTCTCTCACTACCAAATTATCATCTAACACCAGCAGCTGCCATTGAAAACAACCCGGGACCTACCCTAGCCTACCTCAGGGCCTTTGCACTTACTGCTTCCTCTGCTTGGAACACACTTCCTCCAGATCTTCACCCGGCTCCATCACTGCATTCCAGCCTCTGCCAAACGCCAGTTCTTCAAAGAGACTTCTTTGACCTCCCCATCTAAAACAGTCTGCCCATCCTCCATTCCATCTGCCTTTTGTGATCCTGTTCTTTCTTCATAATATTTATTACCATCTGAACCGAGACATTTATTATTTACTTATTTATTGTTTTTCTCCCCCAGGAGAGTGGAAATTACATGAGGGGAGATAGATACTTTATCTACCTTGCTCGCTACTGTATCTGTGGTGCCCAAAATAGCTCCTGCGAGATAGCAGGCAATATTTTTTTGAATAAACAAAGAATGAATGAAAACAAATTCTCTTCCCCAGCCTCTTTTTTTTTATAAAATAAAACCTTTCCAGGGAAAGATTACATAGGCAAAGGCCTGGAAACTGGGAGATCTATAGCTTCTATCCCATGAGAAAGTCTCTACGTTGCCTGTGGATCAAGGAACTCTCTACCTCAAAAACCTGCAGTGGCTCCCTATTGCTTCAAAAGAGGACAGTTGTCCATGAGAGCTTAGAGCTTGGGTGAAGACTGTTAAAATAATCTGATAGTGACATTCAGTGTGGGTGTGTACACATATATTTATCTCACACACATTTACTGAGTGCATGGTATGTGCCAGTCACTCCGCTGAAAAAATATAAAGTTGTGGTTCCATCCCCATCCACCGTAATTTGGGCAGTGGTGGTGGTGGCAGCATGCACAGGGAGGTCATAAGTGACTGAGAGGGAGGGACTTGTCAATAACATGTAAGTATAACAAATGCCAGGAGATAGTTCTACCCAGGCAGGCAGGAAAGAAGAATCAGTCCCTTTACTTGGATATGGATGGAAGTCCAGAAAACTTCCTAAGGGAGATGCATTTCACCTGAATCTTGAGGCACAGGAGTTCACCGGGCAAACTGGAGCGGGAAGGGTGGGGGCAGCATGAGAGCATTCCAGGCAGAAGATATGGCTGCTACACAGAGGCCTGGAAGGATGACACATTCTGGAACTCCAGGTGATAAAGTCAGTTTGAAGCACGGACCCTGAGCTAAGGTGTGGTGAGAGACCAAACCGAGAGGCAAGTGGGGTTGTTAGACAAAAGACACCGCACTTGGAGCTAGCCAGTCAGACCTGAGTTCAAGTGCTGACTGTGTCACTAGCAATTCACTCCTCTCTGGGCTCAACTTCCCAGGAAGGAAATGATCAGGAGGTGGGGGGCACAGTCAGCAGCTCTCCACTGGGGTAGGTGGAGGTGAGGAGCTAGAACCCTGGAGAGGCTTACTGTGTTTAAAAACAAAATACTGAAAATGGGACTTCCCTGGCGGTCCAGTGGTTTAAGACTCTGAGCTTCTAATGCAGGGGATGTGGGTTCGATCCCTGGTTGGGGAACCAAGATCCCACATGCCACAGAGCGCAGTCAAAAAGGTAAAAAATAAAAAAATAAATAATACTGAAAAGGCTGTCCCTATGCTTTGTTTTGAATCACGATATTTAAATTATTTTGAATTTGAAACTCATTCAAAAAGCGTGTGAGGCTTTTGCGTTTATCTAGGGTGACCTGGATTTCACAAAGAGGCAGAAAAACCGTGGCTGAGGTGATCTTCAAGTCCCCTCTGATTCTCGCCTCCAGGTCTAAGATGACTGACAGCCAGGCATACAGGAAAAAGCAGAGTGGTGCAGTGAATCAGCCGCTGAACTTGGAGTCAGACCCAAATTTCAACTCACACTATACCACTTACTCCCTGGTGAGATAGGCAAGTTAATGAACTTTTTGAAGTGTCCATTTCTTCCTCTATAACATGATATCTTCCTCACATGCTTATTGTGCAGCTTATTTGAAATAATGGACTTACAAGCAACTAGCACATAGTAGGTGCTCAATAAAAATCAGTTGCGTGGAAAGTCTTCCATGCTCTCTCTGCATCCGGGTCTCTAATCATAATGGCTTCCCCTTGAGTGCCTACCATGTGCTGAACGCGCTCCACGAGCTATCCCACGTTCAAAGAGAAACTCACAATTTAATACTTTGTCCTCAACTGAGCTCATTGCATTGTCTAAAGGTGGTTTAACCCTCAGAATACAGCCACAATGGATGATAGGAATGTAGGGTATGCTGCCTGGAGCCAGACCAGGCTTCAAATCTTTTAAAATTTAAAGCTGTTTTTTATTACTCTGGAAGCCTACCCACTGCACGTTTTTATTTCCAACCGTTAAGCATTTTTCTTTCTTGCTTTCCACATTTAACTCAAGACTTCAAATGCAAAAGCCAAGCTTGAAATGATCATACCATTTAAGCAATGAATGTAACGACAGCTTACACTTGCATCGCAGGAAGATCTACATTCTCTATTTAATAGCTTTAGCCATTTACAGCAAGAGTTATCACAGGCACCCCAAAGAGGGAGGGTTGGAGAGGGAGAATTCTGCACCTCTCATTAAAGATGTCATAGTCATAAGCTGTTTTGGAAATGATTAAGTGATAAATACAGTAAATTCATCTTCTGTTCTGGGAACCCCACGGCGCAGACAGTAATTCTCAGAGGCAGAAGCAATCATTATCATTAAAAGGTCTAAACCTTAAGTGTGTGCACTTTCAATCTGTTGAACTGGAAGATCACTAAGTACAGGGAAGAAGGAACCCGTACGTGGAGCACCTGCAAGATACAAAGTGCCCTGTCTCCTAAAACATCTAAGGTCCACCCTCCAAGTAAAGACTTGTAACTAGACCCCAAAAATACAGGAAGAGGGAAATTAGCAATGTTGAATACCTCCCGAGTACAAGGTGCACACAATGGGTATATAAAATATGATAAAGTGCATGCAATGCTTAAGCATATAGAAGGAAGGCCAGCAAACTCAGAAAGGAGATCCTGCCTTTTGTTGAGGAGGTGGCTGTGTGACGTTATTCCTGGCTGCATCCCCAGACCTAGCATAGTGCCTGGTACATCTGGTAGGGGTTAGGAACATGGAGTAGAAAGCCAGATTTTGTGGCTTTGTGCAAATCCTACTTAGTAGCTGTGTGACCTTAGATAATCATTTAACCTCTCTGTGTCTCGGTTTCCTACTTGTGAAACGGAAAACAGTAATACCTCTCTCACACTGTAATTGTAGGATTAAATGCACTAATAAGTGCAAAGTGCTTAAGACACTGCTGGCAAATAATGAGTTGCAAACATAACCACGTGTGGACTTGCCAGATGCTGGGGAGGCCCTCTGTCCTCACCCCCACCCTGTTATGGAAAGTGTAATGAAGCTCCCTTTTCCAGGTGGGGGAACTGAAGAAAGTCCACCTGCCCAGGTCATCCAGTTCTGAATTGGCCTGAGATTCCCACCGGGGCCCGCCTAACAATAATAGTAAAACAGCATTTAATTAGTTTTTTAAACGTTCTAGGCCTTTGCAGATAGGCACACATTTACTTCTCACAGCAATTATATGAGGTAAGAGTCGCTAACTCCCATTCTACAGATGCAGAAACTGAGAGAGAGAGAGCTTAAGTAATTTTCTCAAGACTTTAGAGTTAGCAGATTATCAGGGGCGGATTTAAGGCCAAGCCTAAGAACCTGACTGTCACCACGCACAAGGAGAGGGCCGCCGGTCCCAGAGGCCTGAGGTTGGGCGGACTGGCCAGAGGCCCCAGCGCATCTTTCAGCCCCTGCCGAGAGCAGGGGTTTGGGGCGGGGGCGTGGCCTGCGGCGCCCGCGGCCTGAGCAGGGCTGGACCTCAGAGTGCTGCCGGGGCAGGGCGCCTCCCGCGTGCTCGTGCCGCGGGAATCCCGGCGGCGGCCCCGCCTGCGTGGACGCCAGGGCTCTCCACCCGCCGCCCTCCCGGGCCCGTCGCCCGCGCGTCCCTTTCGCTTTTAGCCCCAGCCGCGCTGATTGCCTGCGATGACTCAGAATCGTCCGCACTTGGTTAACACAGCGACAAAGATCGGCAGTGGCTGTCCGAGGATACCTATTTACAAACAGGACCCGCGTCCCCAACCGAAAGCACCCCAGGCCGAGAGCCCGGAAGTCTCGGTTCTCCTCCCGCTCTGCCTCTCGCTCTCAGTGGGACTGGTTTCAGGCCTCAGTTTGCCCATCTGTGTAGTTGACGTCAACAATGTTTCTGGACAATAGAGCAAAAGATGTGCGTTGTGGAAACAGCCTGAAATTTCTTTGAAGTCTCCTATTTTCAGCTAATAATTCTGAAAATTATATTTTTCTCCATCGTTATCTGTTTTAACAAATCTATATAATTTTTAATTTAAAAAAGAGTAAAATTGTCACTTAGGAAAAATAGTCTGTTATTTATCTTGTGGTTCGAGTCCTCCTGTTTGAGACACAGGAGGAAGCTCTGGAAGGCCCTTTCAACACCCTTTGATCTGTTAATCTGATTCGTTGTGGCTATTTTTTTTTTTTTTCTTCCCACCTTTACAGTCTCACTGGTGACCAGTGAGGTGGGGAAAAGACTAGGTTTTGCAACCAGAATTCGGTTAGAATTTCTTGGTCTGCCTTTTTTTTTTTTTTTTTTTTTTGCCTATGGGAACTCGGTCAAGTTACACTTGCTGAGCCTCAGTCTCCCGTCTATAAAATGGGGAGAATACTCGCAGCGTCGCTGGGTGACCCATGGAAGAGGGTGCTAGCGGGTGGGGGACTCTCACGGTCTAAGCCTGGATTTCTTCGCTCTGCTCCTTCTGGGGGCCCCCAGAGCACCGCCCCTGCGCTCAGGGCTGGGCGTGGCTGGCTCCCAGTCTCCCCGAGGCCCACCTGCTGAGGTTGCACCGGTTCCCGCCTCCCCCATCAGCCGGCTCCCGCCTCCCCCATCAGCCGGCTCCCGGCGGCAACCTGCAGGCGGAAGGCCAGGCTTTATTTACACAAAAGCAGCCGGTGGAAGCCGGCCTTGTATGGAAGAAAGAACGCTGGCGGGCCGGGAACGTCGCCGGGGGAGGCAGTTAAGAAGCGTTCGCCTGATAGGAATCTGTGAATAAATAAATAATGTGAATCAAAGAATGCACTGAAATGCCCTCCTAGGATCACAGAAACACGACCCAAAGGCGGCCTTCGGAATCCTCCCACACACCCCATCCTATCTGATAGTTTGGCAAAGAGGTTCAAATGATTCTCGAGTTATTACCAAGCCAGGGCACTTGCCACCCAGACCCCACCGTCCTATGGTCGCCTGTGGGGCGCGACTTCCGGGCTGGGAGTGAGATCTGGGTCTGAAACGAAGAAGGGAAAGGGAACCCCGCTTTCTGGGCACCTACTCATGTGCTAGGCAATGTTCCTATGTGATTTCATTGACTCCTCACACTACGCTTGAGGGAGGGGATCCCCATTTTTCATCTGGCCAAATCTGGCTCAGGTAGGCAGGGGTAGTCACTTGCCCCAGAACACAAAAGCCGGTAGATGGGACAGCTGGATTCAAATACAACTCTGTCCCTGGTTCTTTCCATCCAACGGTGCTGCCCGGGAAGGCACAAGGGTAAAGCGCAAAACGTGCGGTTACAACGTCAGGACGGTGGCGTGACGACCCAGCTGTTGTTTCTGGGCGCCGCCTCTTCCCTCATTTTCCTTCCCCTACCTACAGGATGTCCAAAGCCTCTTCCAGTTCTACCTATCAGCTAATTCGCTGCTGCCGCGCCCGCTCGCCTGATTTAGCAGCCGGAAGTCGCATGCCCGGTGACCGCTGACCTAGAGCCTCTAGTCTTATCATTGCCAAAGCCAACGTCGCCCTGGAGGACACACAGGTGCGCCCAGGGCGCGCATTTCTCCAGCCTCCGCCCTAGTCACGGGGCTGCATCCGGTCCGGGAGCAATGGAAACTGGCCCAGCCGCCCCTTTCCCGGCAGGGCCCCGCCCACGCCCACCCAGCGGAGGCCCAGAACAGGTTTCTTCACTTTCCCTGGGCCAGCTCCTGCCGTGGTGGGTCGGGGCTGGCGGTGAGGAAGGAAAGCCGGTTGCTCAATGTGCCTGAGGATTGTTCTGGTTCTCAGGTGACTTGTGGACGAGCCATCAGTCAGGTGGACCCAACTCAAGACACCTGGCACGTACAGTGTCTTGCACACAGAGGTCTACCCAACAAACCCTTAGGGTTCCTCATGTGACATGCAGGCCCCTTGCTCTGCTCACGGAGGGCCAGCATCAGGTCCCAAGGAGAAGGTGAGCAGAACGGGATGAGTCACCCAGCCCTCTGGGTCCATCCAGCAGTGGGGGGTTGTGGGAGTCCAGTGTCAGCCTTGGCCTGGGGGTGGCACACTGACCTGTCACTAGCCCTCCATCAGTATGCACCCCATGACCCTAGGGGACTTTCCCAGAAGCCCCAGCTCCTTTGCTTTAGACCTCTTGGTCAAGAGGAAAGCTTGGACAGAAAATCCAGGCAAAGGACAGAATTTATTCACACATATTTATCAAGTGTCAGGCACTCTGCTAGGCCCTAGGGAGACGACCATGACCCAGACACAGAGCCTGCCCTCACCAGTCCCAGCCTAATGAGTCAGACAGGCAACAGGTCATTTTAATGCCCGGCAAGGAACCATTTCCTGGAGTACATCTGGGAGAAGACCCTGAGCTGGTTAGAGGTGGGGTCAGGAAGCATTAGGAAACACTTTCTCAGGCTTCGAACATTGCCCTTGTCCTTCTTTCTTCCATCTTTCTGCACACATTTCTGGAGTACCCGCATCATGCTGAGAGCTCAAGGAGCAGCTGGTGGTTCTCAAGGGACAGCAGTTCATGGTATCATGGTGTAGTGTTTAAAACATCAGGGCTCTGGCTACAGCCACTTACTCTGTGCCCCTGAATGATTTGCATAATTTCTCTGAACTCTGCTTTCTTTATCTGTAAAATAGGGATAAGGATAATACCAGCTTCATAGAACAAGGCTGGCCCACAGTAGGTATTAGTGAAATCTTATCATGTTACTTTGTTGTTTGTGGTTCACATACTTCTTTCAGTCCGCACGACAACCACCCCCCACCCCCAGTGTGGCAGCACAAGTAACTTCATACCCATTTTACAGATGAGGAAGCTGATTTGGACAAATTAACAGGTTGGCTCATGCCTGGTAAGTTTTGAAGACCAGGACCGTGAGGAGGAGAGGCCTCCTGAAATAGGGGAGATATTCTGACCTTCACCTGCCCTCCCTGAAACCCCAGATGACTGGTTAAGACTGAACTGTCTGGGGAACTTCCTTTGACCTAGATCCTGTCAGCTCTACCTGAACACCAGCCAGAAAATGCAGGCAGCCACACCCTCAGCATTCTTGCCCCAACCTGCACTGCATGCCGGGGATTGTGCTTTCAGGGACTATTTTTTAAAGGGGGGGAATATATGATAATTGGACACCTATTGTGTGCCAGACCCTACACCAGGCATGCTCATGAGGGTTACTTCATCTTCTGTGAGCCATCTTATGTGGTCAGGGAAAGGAAGAGGAAAGAATCAATTTATCCCAATAATAATTATGTGTCCATAATAAAACTTGACACATTCACATTCAGCCTGAGTGTTCTTTCTAAAGTGCAAATATGATGATGTTACTCCAACTCTCTTGCTTAAAATCTCTCAGTGGTCTCCCACTGCCTTTACAGAGCCCACACTGAGGAAAGGCAGACTCAGCTAGCCACGTTATCACATCTGCTGTGCCCTTGCCTTTGTATATGCAGCTCCTTCTTCCTGGAATGCCCTTCCCAGCTCGTCACTTCCTTTCCTACTTTTATGTGGTTAAATACTATTCATCCTTCAGCTCTCTGCTTTAGATGTCACCTCCTCCAGGAAGCCTTCCTTGTCCACCCAGACAGGGCTAAGCCTGACTACACTCTATTGTAAGTATATGTTTAACAGTCTGTCCCACTAGATGGTGAGCTCCTTAGGGTCAGGGACTGTGTCCTATTCCTGTGTCCTCAGCACCTAGCATGGTGTGGCTCATAACAGGCATTCAATAAACATTTAATGGATGGATGAGAAAAGGTTGAGCATGAAGATTATCTCCATTTAACGGAGGAGAAAACCAAGTCTCAAAGAGGGCAAAAATACCTATTTCAGGTCAGACATCTGGCTAGTGGGTGAGTTATGCTAGAGCTAAATCCCTCTAAATCCCATCTTGTTTCACTATCTTACTTATACTGAAGATAATACAACCTCCTTCTAAGTTGTCTCATTGAAGTTGTTTCTAGCACTGTCTTTTCCGTATTGCACAGAAAGAGATCCTGGGTCCTGATAATGGAATATATATGAATACCAATCACCAAGTCTGTAGTTAGTCACAGCTACTGATTTTAGGTGCCTGAGACAGATTACATCTCATAACATCTTAGAGAAGCCAACATTGTGATGTCTACTCAGCAGATGAGGAAGCTGGTTCAGAGAGGTTAAGTGATTTGCCCAATGTTCCACAGCCTTCAAACCCAAGTCAGTCTCCAACTCCTAAGCCCAGGTTCTTTCCACCTCCCCAGACAGCCTCCTGACCATGGCTCTAGAGCCAGCTCTCATGTGGCCTTAGGCACCAACTGGGCCCGAGTTCTCTCTCGACAGGATACAGATGAGACTCCATAACTTCGAGGGATCCTCTGGGCTTGGCCCAAATGGCATCCTAACACTGGCCTTTTTCTCTGGCCACTCTTCTCTTCTGCCTTGGATTCTAGCATCTGCACTGGTTCCAACTCTGGAGAAAAGCCAGGGCATGGGAAGCTGTCGTTGTTCCTTGTTCCCAGTAAATGGCTCCCTTGGGAACTGGGCAGGTAGGGACAGATCCTCCCGTTCTCAGGTGTCTCAACAAACAAACTATTTAGTAATTACACACACCCTTGGCCGGAGCACCCACAACCTTTCCTGACTCCTAGGAATTGCTCCCTCAACTCTAGGGTCACCCCAAGAGCTTCCCTAAGGTGCTGCATTGATTTATTTGTTCAATGACTATTTGCCCATCTATTGCTACTGTTACATTGCTCTTTCAGCTAACAGTGTTCCCCTTGGAGCCCCGGCACTTCTTCAACTATCTGAGATGAGGAAGGTCCCCCAAACTATCTCATACTAGACAAGAAGCTCCATGCCAGGCCGGGCTACAACTGTTTTGTCACTCTATACCCATCACCTAGCACTGTGCCTGACACATGGTTGTCCTTTAATAAATGTTTGTTGGACAACTGAATAGCCGAATATTAAAAGCTCCATTCATCTCTTAAAAGTTAATCCTCCACTTAGAGATAGGAATCATGGCATGTTAGATCAATAGAGACCACAGAGGAAGTAAAATGTACTCTAATCCCCTCATTCTTCAGAAAAGGAGACCCAGAGAAAGGAGATACAGAGTCCAGGGCAGATCTAAAGGACAACTCAGGCCTCCTGACTTTTGCCTCAGCGTCTTCTCCGTATTGGGACCCTACTCCCAAACCGTAAACATATTCTTCTCTAATTCTCACAGCAGCCACCTGGAGCGGACAGCAGGGAAGGGCAAATGGCAGAGGAGAAAAGTGGGGCTCAGAGAGGTGAGTGGAGTATCCCCAAGGTCACACAGCCAGAATCCTGGGCTTTCCCCACCACAGCCCGTGCTCAGAGCTCATTCTCCCCCATTCCTTCTCCCCACTGCTCACTGCTTTTATGAGCCTTGAAAGAGCTTTGAAAAGACAGCCTCTAGGGTTTCAAGAACTTTCATCTTTATTATTCATCTTGCTTCTGGAAGATTTGGTCAATCTGTGTGCCCAGTGCAAAAAATTAAGACCATTCAGGTATTCAAAATTGTCATCTACTCTTAAAGGGGGCTGGTGGCCCAAATGCTTATCTCAGAAGTCAAATGTTGTCAAGGGACACTGAGGACATCTTCTACTTTCTGTGGGGGGCATGGTGCGTGGGGACCAGAGGGCTTTGGGAGACTATTAGAGCCCATCACAAATCTGAGGTCCCTTTGGACCCTGAGCACACCAGCTCTCTCTGACCACCGGCTCGTCCAGGCCACAGGTCCTGCCTTCCCAGTCATGGCTGATGCTACCTCAGCAATCACATAACTATGGTGATGGTGGGGGAGGTCTTGAAAGGAGGCCAGTGCCTTAGGAAAAAAAAAAAGAAGAAGAAGTGTCAAAGGAGCAAGGATGGCTATTGTTGTACCCTCTAGACATCACACTCAAGTGACCTGGCGTGAAGATTCTTATCTCTGGGACAAAACAGCCCAGTTACTCAGGAATGAAAAGATAAAGCACTTCTTTCTCTAAAAGAGCCAGGGCAGAGTGAGTATGCCAGCATACTGGTTCATGAATTCGAGATCATTTAAAACTTTACTGAAAAATAAAATGTCCCACCAATAACTTTAAAATGCCAGTGTAACCTGTTGTTTGGACAGCACCAGACAGTAGCCCCTGTTCTGCTCCCCCCAGTTGAGAGATCTTGGACAAATGGCCCCAGCTTCCTGAATCTGTCTCCTGGGCTGCACAGGGGCACTAATGGTGGCCCCTTGGCAGGGTTTGTGGGAGTTAAGTGATATCACCGATGTAAAGTGCCCAGCACCAAGCCTGGCACATAATGGGTGCTAAACAAATATTAGCTCCTTCTTTAAAAAAAAGAATGGGAAATGAATCGTGCTTTGGAAATAGAACAGTCATGGAAAAACCCAGGGGCCCCCCAACAAAGTGAAGTTCTACTGGGGCTACCCAGAGCCACTTCCCATTCGTTTGTTTAAGGACCAGCCCTCCCTGTGTGCCTGGCCTCCCATGCAGTGGGCTTGTGTGCTTCCTTTTCTCTTCTCCTTGAGCCAGGCTTTGGCAGCAAAATAATGCAGTTAGACACTCGAGACGCAATTGTTACGACTCACCCAGCAGGCACGTTGACATGCCTGTTGACATGTGCACACAAATACTAAAAATGCATGCAATGCGATGCAGCCTGATAAAATGTGTGGCGCCCTTCCACGTACATTCAGTGAAACGGTAGAGCAGACTGGAAAGAGCAGGAACTTTGGAACTGGATGAATGGGGGTTCAAAGCTGTTTCCTTCTTTTAATAGTGGTATGATCCGGAGCACGTCTCTGGGCATCTCAGTCCCACTCATCCGAAACGTGGTAATTAGAATACTCAGCTTTGGGTCTTATTGCAAGGATCATATAAGACAATGTATATAAAAGAATGGTCTGATATGCAATAGATGCTTAAAGGTATGTGTTGCAGAAATGCCAAGAATCTGAAAAGGGAAGAGAGAGGGAGAGTCTAGTGCTCACCTTCTTGATGGTCTTTTACCTAATGGTCTCTTCTGTTTCTCAACTCCTTAGGGGCTTTTTGCCTCTTAACAGCAAGACCTTGACCTTAGCTGACTCTGCTCTCTTACGGACCTGTTTCCATTTTGGCTCAACAAATAACTCTCTGAGTGTGAATACTATGTTTCCCTTCTGTGTCTCCCCACCTCCCACCCACGATCCCAAATGCCCTGTGCAGAGCTGGGGACAGTACATCCTCAGCAAAGGCTGGGAAAGGAGCATCGGATTTATCTTCACCCTCAAACCTCTTTCCATGGCCCGAACTCCCTGCCCTCTTCCCTCTGCCGCTTTGAGCCTGGTTGAGTGAGAAGGACAATAGTAAGCAGGAAGGTGCGAATAAAGAAGGGTACAGGAGGGACAGTCCAGATCTGGAATAGGTATTTTGGAATGGGAAACAGACAAACAAAAAGTGCTGCCAAAAGAGTAACTCTCCTCCTCCCCTCCTCGTTTATGTGAAACACTGTCAGGTGGAGAAGGAAGAAGGTAAAGTGAAGAAATCCAGTTCTGAGACAGATTCGAATTTGAGAATCACACAAGCACTTTTTTTTTGCATAATGCAGAGAGCTTTCCCCACCTTTGTCCTGTTTCACCTTCACACCATCTTGTTGAGGCAGATACTGTTAGTCCATTCTACAGATGGTAAAACTGAGGATAAGGGAAGTATAGCCATTTGCCTGAGATCACACAGCAGAGAAATACTAGATATGGGGCTCAAAATTGTGTCTTCCTATTCCAGATCCCAGCAACTTCCTGATATGGGGGTCATTTCTCCACAGGACAAACAAGAGTAATTGTGAGTCATTGGCCCATCTTGAACTCTGTTCTGCCTCTGCTCTGACAATCCAACAACCTAAGTGGTGTATACACAGGGCTATTCACTTATGCACCAAGCTGCACTCTTATAACTTGTGCACTTTTCGGGGTATATGTTATACTACTTTTTTAAAAAAAACACACACATAACATAATAAATACAATTTTTAGATCTACTGGAAAATCACTTTTCACTACAGGCTTTCTCTACTTTTTATTTTTAATAGGCAGATCTGGTCATGCCTAGCTCTCCACTTCTCTCCGGATGGCTCACAGCACCCTATACAATCTGACCCCTTGCCTGCCTCTCTAGCCCACCACCCCCTACTTTGTGGAGGACCCACAGAGGTTGGGCTTTCTTTCCTTCTTCCTGGAACTCCTCCCACTTTGCGCGTGGCTGGCTCCTACTCCCTCATCCTTCAGCTGAGACAATCCTTCCCCCTCTGGGAAGACTTCTCTGACCACCACCCCTCCGGAGCTGTAACCCAAACTTTCTGCTAAGCCCCCAAAGCTTCAGCGCCCACCTCCTCCAAGCCCTACCACACTGAGCTGGAAATGCCCATTACTCTCTCCCTATACCACGCCCTTCCAACCCCTCCTACCTCCATCAGTCTGTGAATGCCTTATCATTTCTGCTTCCCTGCATGCAGCTCAGCAAGCGTTCAGCAATGTTTCAAAGAATTGAATGAATCACACCCCCTACTCACCTTCCAGGAGGGGTTGTTTTACTCTTGAGACTCTGGTTGCTCAGCTGTGCATGTTGTGTCCCTTTGCCTAACTGAAATTCCCGGAGGGCACTGTAGTAGGTCGAACTGTGTCCCTCCCCCACCCCCAAAAGATATGTCCAACCCTGAGTATTTGGGAATATGACCCTATTGGAAATAGGGTTTTTGCAGATAGAACTAAGTTGAGGATCTCGAGATGAGATCATTTTGGATTTAGGGTCAGCCCTAAATCCAATGACTGGTGGATGATAACAGAAAGAAGAGGGAGATTTGAGACACACAGATACCCAGAGGCGAAGGCCAGGCAAAGATGGAGGCAGAGATTGGAGAGATGCTGCCGAAAGGCAAGTGTTATCAGGAGTCACAGGAAGCTGGAAGAGGTAAAGAACAGATCCTCCCTTAGAGCCTTCAGAGGGAGTGTGGCCCTGCTGACACCCTGAGTTTGGATTTTTTGACCTCTAGAATTGTGCGAGAAGAAATTTCTGTTGTTTGAAGCCAGCAAGCTTGTGGCATTTGTTACAGCAGCCCTATCAAACTAATAGGAGCAAAACTGTGCTTCTGTGCCTTGATATCCCACCCACCCACCTGCCTGCCCCAGAATCTTCTACCCCACCATGCAAACAGTGAGACCTCCATGAAAGCCTTATGAAGTACTGATTCTGAAATGCCTTGTCTCCATTTTTAGCTGGGTTGTCTATCCTAAAGGTTGACCAAAGTCAAAGAAATGATATCAAAACATCACAGTCATAAATTTAAAAAAATGAAAATAAAAACATATCACAGTCGTGTAAACCAGCAGGCATGGAAGGCACTAGCCGCTCTACCCTGGTGTTGCATTTTGCCATCTTTCATTCAACACATAGTATTCAGTACGTGTTGTCAAGGCCTATTTTACAGAGGAGGACACTGAGGGTTAGGGAGGTGAGTTAACCTGCTTGAGATCTCACAGTGAATAAGTGGTGGTGTTGGGACTGGAACCCTGGACACCCAGTGTGACTCTGCCCTTTACTAAGCTACCGTACTTTACGACAGGAACAGAATCAGGAAAGGGAGGGTGAAGGCAGGGAGAGGCCAGGTGGAAAAGAGTGATTCAGTGCTAGCAGACTTTGTGTTTTTGCTTTCATAGTCTGGGAACAATCAGGTAGCACACCTCCAACTTTCAGTTTGTTGTGGTGGTACTAAATATAAACCATGAGTGATCTTTATCTGTGATCGATACCTATCTAAGTGAGCAAAATTCATCAGATTGCAAAACTGCCATGGGAATTCCAGACAACATTGCAACTATGGCACGAAGCAGTGTGAAAGCAGGCATGTCACTGCCACAGATGAAACAGCGTTGGTCTTCAAGGCACATATGTGAAGGGGGTGGGCCCCTAAAAGACCACCTGATTCTCCTCTTCACTGCTCATCACTTTGGCTTGGGTAAAATAAATACTGGTCAGTGAGCCATCAGGGCTGGAGTGTCTATGGAGGCTCTTTCCTGCCATTTCATACAGAGGAAACACACATTCAGGTATTCAGCAAATATTAATTGAGCACCTACTATGTGCCAGGCTCTGGGGATGCAGCATAAAACAAAACAAAGTCTGCTCTCATACAGCTTAGCTTCCATTGTGGGGAGACAGGCAATCAAAAGGAAAAGGAATAATATAGAATCTGTCAGTGAGAAGAAAAATGAAATGAAGGATTGAGAGTGATTGGGGGTGTTACTGTATGTAAAGTCATCAAGGAAGGCCTTTCTGATAAGGTGACATGTGGGCAGAGGCCTGAGGAAGTGAGAATGAACTCTACAGATATTTGGAGGGAGAGGGAACTGCACGTTTAAAGGACAAAAAGCTGGAACGTGCTTGGAAAGTTCCAATAACAGTCAGGAAGCCTTTGAGGCTGGAGCAGAGTTAGAGAGAGCGCGCTAGGAAGCCAGGTCAGAGAGTTCGCCAGAAGACAGTTCACACAGAGCCTTGAGGGCCATGGTGAGGGCCACAGACTGCTCTGTGTGTGATGAGAATACTGGAAGGAGTGGCACAGAGGAGTAGCAAGGTCTGGGTCAGGTTGATGGAAGGACACCCTGTGTGAAGAATAAAACACAGAGTGCCGGACGGAGGGGAGGATGGAGGATGCCAGGGAGAGAGCTGCTGTGACAATCCAGGGACCAGGTGACCGTGGACAGAGGGGCTGAGTCACAGTAGATGGAGGCTGATCAAAAAAGAAAAAGAAAGGGGACGGATAGGGAAGGGAGGGAAATAAAGAAGAAGGGTGGGAAGGAGAAAATCAAAATGGAGTGTGAGAGAAAAGAATGTGTTTTACAAATCAAACAAGAACTTAGTCATCCATCCTTGAATGTCATCAACCTCTAGGATGAAAAACAAGGGAAATGGATACCTCCAATGTGCTATCCTAGGTACTAGGTCTTCATAGGTCCCGCCTCATCACGTGACAATCATTTGAGGTAGGAATAATGAGCCTCTGTTTCATAGATGAGGAATCTGAGGCCCAGAAAAGGTAAGTAATTTCTGCAAGGCCACACAGCCAATATGGGAGTGCTAGAATCAAAGCTGAGGGATTATGTAAGTCCAAAGCCAAACCTCATTCTGGCTGGGTGCAGAGAAGTGTACAGACATAGTCCCTGCCCTCAAAAACCTCCCTGAGGTCAGAACTGTTTTAACCCCTATTTTTAGAAATAGGAAAACTGATGCCCAGAGAGGTTAAGTGACTTGCCTAAGTTACAACAGCTGTTAAGTGGCAGAGCCAAGATTCAAACTCTGGTCTAGCTCCAGTTATATTAACCACTACTCTGTGTCATTATATAATGTAATTGTTTTGAATATTAGTAAAATATATTTTTAAGCCTCATTTACAGCTAGATGGTAGCTAATAAAGGAACCAAATCATCTAAGTCCACCAGTACCTCAAGATTTCCTGAAGAACACACACACACACACACACACACACACATGCACATACACACAATACATTTATTGACATATAATATGGACACACCCATAAAGTGCATGCATATATAACACTCCAAAGTCAACTGCTTCCTAAATTAGCCTCTATTATCTGGGTCTCTGGGGAACTTAAGCCATTCAGCCAATTATGATGAATTGCCAAAATCATCTTGTCCATTCACAAGAAGTACATGGATGTAGTCTTCAAATTACTTCTTAAAAAGTCAACTGGAAAATTCTGTTAACATTTCCTTGAGAAGCTCGGGGAAGAGATGGGAGTTGGAAGGTTGAAATGTCAAATATTCATCCCCTAGCAATGGAGGACTCTGCAAAACACTGATTCCCAATGCCTCGCTTCCTCTGTTTGAAATACAGACTCAGCCCTGCTGGTGTGTAATTCAATTCCAAGCATCAGAAGCAAAAAGTCTCCTGTCCAGAGGTGCTATAGTGTATGGAAATGTGTGGAGGCTAAATTTGTCCTCCGACAGTGCTGAGTTCTAAACCAATATCCAGCTATGTGACCTCAAGCAGGTGACTGGGTTCCCTTAGAAACAAAATAAGGATAATATAATACCCACCTCCAAGCTGTCATGAGGATTATAAAAGATCCCTTAAAGTGTCGAGCACACAGTTGATGCTGATGGAGTGTCAAAGTTCAGTGTCTTGACCTTTTCCCTACAAGGTAGAAAGTCACTAACTTCTGACCAGTAGAACCTATAATTACTATCTTTGGCCACCACAGGAAGGAGTTTAAAAAAAAAAAAAGTCAGATGTTTTCACGCAGAAAGGCAGGCGCAAGCATCATTACCACGTTGCTAGGTGTTGTTAAACCACCCACCTAGCCACAGACTGGGCAGCAATGAATGTAATTAGCATAGTGATGAGTGTCCTCCTCTGCAGCAATAAATAGCTCAGCCCTGTAGAACCTGACAGACCTGCTGCTCCCACAAGGCTCCTGACCCTGTAGGTCCACTTGTGGAGCAGTGTAGTGTAGTTTTGTGGAAAGAGACCAGCTTTGACTCAGAAACGGACGTAAATCCTGTCTCGCCAATTCCTAGCTGTGTGACTGAGGGCAAGCCGTGCCACCTCTCTGAGCCTTAGTTTCCCTTATCTATAAAATGGGGTTAATGATATTTTCATAGGGTTGTTAGAGTTATCTTTACCATCATTATCATCATCACCACCACCACCATCATCAATATCGCAGAAAACCCCAAGCCAGGCTGATGCTGAATTGGCAAAAGGGTGCAGGGTTCCAAGAAGACACAAACATTGCTGGTACCTAGAACTGGAGCAGCCCATTTCTTTTTCTCTGGCTAAATTCAGAGCATGTAGCACTGATCCAAGTGGCTTTAGGGAAACCACTGGAGTTTGGGATACAAAGGATATTGATACCCAGAAAAAAGGGTGGGGGGGAGAGAGAGGAAGTACTCTGATTTGATTAATTATTTAAGACAATGTTATAAATAATTACCACAAGTGTTATCAGCAATACTACTGCTTACACAAAACAAAAGCCACAGCAATCTGGCAGTTGGTAATAAAAGCAGGAAACCAGCTTATAACTTTGGATGTAGCAATTCCGTCCGAATTGACACCCTCAGAAAAGAAGTCAAATGATCCAAAGGTTATTACGTGTATGGATGCATATGTTGAGGTTCCTGATAATCATTAAGAATTCACTAATTCATCCAACAGTTGCTAAGTGCCTACTGGTGCCAGGAATAAAGACCTTGAGTGTGGGGAGATACACACACACACACAGTTAGGATTCATTGACATGAAGGCTCTGAAAAGGTCTGTAAAGGAGAGTGAATCAAGAAGGGGGGATCAATAGGGAAAGTACTAAGCAAAACTGAAGCCGAATCCCTGAGGCTGACAAGGGAGAGAACCCCCGTGGATTCTTGGAAACATGCATATGAAATGACGTTAAATGAAAGGAAACAAAGAGAAAAGAAAAATAATTACAGGATTCAGAGAATGTCAGAGCTAGAGAGGACCTCAGCGAACATCTAGCTCAGCAGTTCACAACCCCTTCCATGGATTTCTTCTGACAAGTGAGGCTCACAAAGCCTAACAATCTAGGCAGAGAAAAATTAAGCTCTGGGTCATAGTAATAAAACTCTTCAGCCACTAGTTGTCAATCCACTGTTTTCTCCCCTCCTTGAGAAAGCTTTTCAGTATACCAGAGAGTATGGCTCCACTTAATAAAATGGAGATTGGGAGTGAACACTGCAGTTGAAAACCAGTGATCTGGCCCAAGCCTTCACACTATCGGTGGAGAAGCTGAGGCCCCAAGTAACGCTAGCACATACGTCACACTAGCACATACTTCTTGCTCACCTGGTATCTGTTGAGTGAATATTGGTGAAGGAAGAGGAAATGAGATGACGTAACCAAGGTTACCCAAAGTGTATGTGGTTGGCAACACATCCTGATTAAAACTTGGGCATCGGTAATGAATTTAGACCATGGCACATAGAAATGCATGCTCATTATGTCTCCTTTCTTTAATCTGCTCAAGTGTAACCTAAGAAATAAAACAATGGCCCAGCCAGCATGGCAGTGTAGAGGGAGTCACAGTAACAGCCTGAAAGGACATGGAGTCCTAGAATCCTCAGGATATGGGTGGTACCAGTGTTCAGACCCCAGTGCTTGAAAGCCACCACTGAGGGCTCCCCATACTGTAGACACTGAAACTGAGCAACTGGGAACAAAGGATCTTTTAACAAGATTGGCCAGGTGCAGAGCCCGGAGGGGAAGGTCCTCAACACCTGATCACCTGATCACCAGTGATGGCTCTTTCCCACCTGGAAAGATGGCTCTTTCCTTTGCCTGGAACACCCCTCCCATGCCACCCTCCTCCTGCAAGAGTCAGTGTTTATATCCTTTATATCGCAGCCCCTCTTCAGAGAGGCCCTTTCAGATCACCCTCTTTAAGAAGTTTCCCACTGTTAATCTTCTTTCAAACCAGAAGTGTACAGAGATCTTTCAGGTACCCAGGCCCAACCACCTCCCGACTCCCCTGTCAGATAACGTTTGCATAGTCTACTAGCTACAGAGTTAGATAGAACCACAGAGTTCCAGGTTATTCCTGGAATTTCATTCATAATACTTATAGCTTATCATGATTTTATATTCATGTGTTTATCATCTATAGACAGCAACTGTAATACTACTAATTACAGTTAATATTTATTGGGCACTTACTGGGTCAGGTACTATTCTAAGTCCTTTTTATGTCAATTCATTTAATATTCATAACAAGCCCCTGAATTAGGTTCTATTATGAGCCTTATTTTACAGGTAAGGAAACAGATTTGGAGAGGAATTTGGCCATATTCATACAGTGAGAAAAGGACAGAGCCAGATAACAAACAGATCCAGGGAACGTGGCTCCAGAAGTTAAGCGCTTAACCTCTAGGCCACACAGAAGCACCGTGAGGGCAGATTCCACGTCTTTCTTGCCCAACACTTCATCCTCAGAACCTTGTATAGTGCCTGGTATGGGATAGGGGCCCGATAAATATTTGTTGAAAGGAAGGAAGGGAGGAGGGCTGAGGAGGAAGATGTGCTGCTAGCCCTGTCGTGGCCTTCTCACAGCTAAAGCAGGGCTGGGACCCACTGAGGAGTCCCTGCCTCAACTTGGAAGCAACAGGGATGCTGGACATAGAGCTGAATGAGACACTGTCCCTGTCCTTGGAGGGAGCGGCGGGGGGGGAGCGGGCAGTGCCTCCATCCTCATCTCAAGGTGCCCAGTGTTTCCGAGGCGCCCCTGGACCCTTCAGTGAGTTTGGGGCTCTTCCTTACCTACAAAAGGAGGCTCAATTGTAATGCAGCTATTCTGTTCCGGGGCCCCTGTGTGGGTCTTCAGAGCACATCAATGAATAAGACAGAGCCCTCTCTCAAGGAGCTCACAGGCTAGTGAGGGAAGAGGAAGCCTGAAACCAAGGAAAGGAGAAGAAATTAGACTGGTCAGACTGAGAAGAGAGGGAAGGGGGCACGGAGAGGAGACTCACGTCTCTGAATGAATTCTACCTCTGGGAGTCTTTGCTTGTTTTGCTCACGGAGCCTGGGACCGGGGCATGGGCTCCTGGTTGAGAACTGCAAGTCCCCCTATCTGCATATGTGGACTCTGCTCCACAACAACACATGATACTGTGACCCATGTTACTGGAAGACAAGGTAAGGCTGATAACTAGAGGAATGAGAGCAGTGTAACATGCAAGTTGCTTTATTCCACACTGATTTTTCCCAGGATGTTAACACTGTGTCCCACTGGAGCAGCGGCTGAGCAAAAACTACACTAACAGAGTGGAATGTGGTTGCCTCAGAGGCATCCAGTACTCTGGGTGCTGGACAGAATGCCCTTTCACCCTCCATCCTCTTGCTGGGCCGTTTGCCTTCATACTCCTTGAAAGAGCTTATTGCATGGTGCGGTCCCATCTTTGAGCGTTTGCCCTCGCCCCCATAACTTCAGCAGCCTCGCCTTCCTCATGCCTTCCGTCAAGCTGCCTTTGCCAGTTTTAAGGTAAAACCCTACATTTGCTGTAGTATGTATGTGTGAGTGTGGGTGTATTTATTTAGTCAAAATTTAACAGATCTTTTTAGCTCTATTACTTTTATTAGGATGTTTAGAGTTTTATCTTAGCAGTATGGTTACAATACTGTACAGGTTTTCAGTGGCCTGCCTTAACCCTATTTTTGCAGAAAGTCATGTTATTTTTAACATACAACTCTGCAGAACACAGAGTGTTTCAGGAATGTACATGTCACATTACAGCAGAAATGCCTGTATCCGTGTACCAAAGGCCTTCCCATTAGTAATGATGTCATTCCTTCCAGAAGTTCTTGGAAGTAGGCATAAATGGCAACCATCACACTCATTTTCAGATGAGGAAACTGAAGCTCAGAGACGGTAAATGACTTACTCAAAAGGAGATAAGATAAGACTTGAATCCAATCTTCAACTCCAAGCCCATTTACCCAGTTTTCATTGCACCCATACACTTAGCACATTACCTAGCACCTGGTAGGCAATCAATCACTAAGTTATTCCATTTTATGGATTAAAATGCTGTTCCATTTTATGGATAAGAAACTGATGTTCAACAATTAAGAAAATTGCCCAACAGGACAGGAATAAAGATGCAGACGTAGAGAATGGACTTGAGGACACGGGGAGGGGGAAGGGTAAGCTGGGACAAATTGAGAGAGTAGCATTGACATATATACACTACCAAATATAAAATAGATAGCTAGTGGGAAGCAGCCACATAGCACAGGGAGATAAGTTCAGTGCTTTGTGACCACCTAGAGGGGTGGGATAGGGAGGGAGGGAGGGAGACGCAAGAGGGAGGGGATATGGGGATATATGTATTCATATAGCTGATTCACCTTGTTATACAGCAGAAATTAACACAACATCACACTATTGGGAAGAAAATGAGTTGTTATTTGAACCCACGTCTTCCTGATTCCAGAGCCCATACCTCTCCACGATATCGGTGGAAAAACACCTACCACACGTAGAATAAGAGACAAATTATCTATTTTAATGATTATGTATTTATTTTTACAGTTGTATCAGTGTTTATGGCAAGTAATACTTCTCATCCATTTACACTGGTAATATATCATCTCCTATAAAAATATCTTTAAGTTTTAAAAAAGTGAATCTATCTAAAAAAATTAGTAAGCTGATTTGAGAGAAGTAAGTGGACATAGCAAAATGGAAAAAGTGACGGATAAATGACTGAAACTTGAGAAATACAATTCATAATCTTAACAAATAAAGTCCTTAGTAAAACATTTGCTTTATGCAATTGATTCCCATAAGCTATATCAGCAGATATTTCTAAATTACCTAGAATAGAAAGGAAATTAAAATACGCATGATTCCCTGGCCAGTGTTTTAGGGAACTTAACATGCTCCTCTTCATTTCAGAGTCTGTGCCAACACTGTTTCTTTGCATGACTCAGAGTTAGTTGGTCTAAGTAGTACTTGCGTTCTCTTAAGACAGAGGAAACAGTAAAAGAAGGAGGCTTAATATACTTTTTAAAGAGAGTCATGGAAGCTTCAGGTCCTAGTGAATATTCCCAAATGATCCATATGCTTGAATGTTCATGTTTTGCAGAGAAACAAAGCAAGAGGCCCTGGGCCTATTAGAGACAATTAGGTCTCCATCCTGTCTTGCCCACTCAGGTAAATGACAGCTGGGGATCTCACTGTCCCCATGGGCTAAATGAAAGAATTTTGATTTCCATAACCATTTTCCAGCAAAGTGAGACACACCCAATCAAGAATGACTATAATTGGCAAAAGCAGCTGTCCATATAACTTAAGAGGCACTTGCCTACCACAGGCACTAGAGCCTTCCAGGTTTGAGAGTCTGTGATTCCATGATTTAAGTTCCTTGGATTGCAGATGGCCACACAAGTAGTAGTGATATATACATAGGGCCATTAAACAGTCTCTGAATTATGCTCAGAATGTTACACCACAAGCAGCATAAGCCAAGCTGGTGTAAATGCCTACCTGCCCTACTAGGCAATGAATACTTTGGTTAATTAAATGTCCATGTTATTATCACTGTGCTCATTATAACTGTAGATATGGAGTTTGTGTTTTTGAGAAATGCATAAAGTGACTTTGTAATCTATTGAACACAATTTAAACTATCACTGGTAAATATTCTTTTTCTCACTTTATTGTGATTTACTTTTTTTTTTAACTAAGAAAGCAATGAATGCTGACGGTAGATTACTGTACAGTGAATATTCACTCCCTCCTTCTAAACCTCTATGACTTCCCAGCTCCACCGATATTGGACTTGGCCTTGTTACTTGCTTCAGCTAATAGAATGTGGGCCAAAATGACAGCAGAGCAGTTCCAAGCCCAGGCCTTCAGAAGCTTCCCATGTTTCCATTTGTCCCCACCTCTGCCACGAAAAGAACAGAGCCCTGGCAGATTCTGCTTCTCCAGGGTGGGGTCTAGAATGAGGCACATGGAGCAGACCTGAATTTGACCCTCGGCCCTATTTCTCCAGGTTGCACCTGAGCACACACAACACAGCACTGATATAAGCAGTTCCAAGAAAAGCCATCATCATTACTTAGAAAACTGCAGGGGAGGCAGATGCAGTGGGGAGGACAGAAGACCAAGCAGGGCCTTGAAAGGCCATGCCACCTCAGCTGACTGCAGACCCATAAGCAGAAAATAAATTACTGAGCATTGCACAGCACTCAGATGTTACTGTGGTTTCTTTTACCACAAAAGCTGATTAATCCACCTACTGTGATCAGTAAAAATGTACAGACATCGTTTACTTTTAAAAGTAAATAAAACCTCTCTAATCCTACCCCCAAGTAAGACAGCTGATAAGAACTATTCAATATAACTTTCTACTCCTTTCTCTGGGTCTTGCAAGGATTAAATGAGCAAATGCACGTAAAAAGCACTTAGCACAGAATCGGCATATGATGTAAGCATTCCTTAAACATTAGCTGTTTTTATTAATATCCTCATGCAAACAAATATGCTCAGATATAGGTTTTCTAAATTTATGCAAACATGACACCAAGCTATACACTTTACTGGGCAACTTGCGTTCTTCACCTAATGCTATATCATGGGCTTTTCTCAGGTCAACACGCTGTTTTTTAAGGGCAATTAACTCATTTTTTAAAAATGGCCACATGATATTCCATGGTTTGAATATCCCATAATGTTTTATACCTATTTCCATTTTATAGATACAGAAGTTGAGATTCCGGGAGCTGAGAAGGTATCTGTCAAAACATTGGCTGCCCCTCCCTATCAGCCCTGTGACACAGTCTGGCCAATCAAAGGTGAGCAGATGTGACTGTGGGCAAGGCTTTAAGAACTATCCCCTGGTGTCACCTCTCTCTCTTTTCCCTGTGACACAAACCAGCAATATCTCAGATGGAGGTCACTTCTTCAAGGGGGCCATTCTTCACCCAGAGTCTCAGAGTAAAGAGCTAAGCCCTAAATCGGGATGGAAATGTAACATGAGCATGAATTAAACTCATGTCGTTTTAAGCCTCTGAGATTTGGGAGGTGGTTTGTCGCCGCAACATAACTTAGAGAATGTTAATACGGTGTTTCAAGACTTTCAGATGTTTGGGTGTCCATTGTCACTGGTTTGGCCAAGCACTAACACACTAGTCAATCAAGACGTGGGTTGACAGAATAATGAGAAACAATTTCCTCCCTAACTAGGCAAAGGACAGGAGAGCATCACAGAAAAGAGAGGTCTAAGGATGTAGACCAGGAGGTGGAGGACCATCTTTTGCGTGTGGGAAGCCTCTTAGGAGGGCAGGATCATGAGGACGTGGATCCAATTTCTCCAAGTTGCAAACAACGTACACACGAACACGCGACATGGCACTAAAGTCAGTAGTTCCAGGAAAAGCCATCATCAGTACTTAGATACCGCAGGGGAGGCAGGCACAATGGAGAGGAAGTAGGCTGAATGGAACCAGAGGAAAGCTAATTCTAACATCACTGTGTATCAGCTCTGGACCTCAGTTTGCTCAGATGACTGTTCTGAAGATCCGATGAGGCCCAGCAGGTACAATCACAACTAAGAAGAAAATACACTTTGATTTTTTTTAAATTCCAAGTGTAATACGTGTTTATTGTGGAAAGTTTTAAAACAAACAAAGAAGCATAAGGAGGAAAAAAGAAATTACCCAAATATCACAACTGTTGACATCTTGATGATTAATCAGCCATATTTCCTCCTAGGTAAATTCATACACGTATAGTGAAAGGCTTTCTGTATGCATTTATTAAGTATATGCCTCATACTTATATATTATATAAGTTCCTCTTATAAAATATATAAGTTCCTTATATGTTATATAAGTTCCTCTTATAATATATAAATTCCTTATATGTTATATAAGTTCCTCTTATAATATATAAGTTCCTTATATGTTATATAAGTTCCTCTTATATAAGTTCCTTATATGTTATATAAGTTCCTCTTATAATATATAAGTTCCTTTTATGTTATATAAGTTCCTCTTATAATATATAAGTTCCTTACATGTTATATAAGTTCCTCTTATAATATATAAGTTCCTTATATGTTATATAAGTTCCTCTTCTCATGCTCATCCTCTCCATTCTTCCTTTCCAGCTTACCTTCTGGTCCCCCCAAACACACCCCATCTCCAAGCCTTTGTACATACATTCCCTATTCCTAGAGCACTCTCTCTCCAGTCTCCTCTTCTTCTGGCTACTCCTACTCATCCTTGGGGGTCTCAGTTTATTCATCACCTTAATAGAGGATAATTCTCTGACTGCCACCCTTGTCAGATGTCCCTTCCACGTGCATCCAGAACATCCTGTCCTTCTTTCTCACAGCATTATCATGCTCGACTAGTCTTGCCTCTTTATCTCTATTTTCCTTGCTATACCCCAACTTGGGGGCAGGTACCATAGATTTTTTTTTTTTTTTTTTTTTTTTTTTTTTTTGTGGT
>NC_041217.1:133849896-133853265 GCF_002837175.3 Physeter macrocephalus | reverse complement strand
TGTGGCCTCTCCCGTTGCGGAGCACAGGCTCCGGACACGCAGGCTCAGTGGCCATGGCTCACAGGCCCAGCCGCGCTGCGGCATGTGGGATCTTCCCGGACCAGGGCATGAACCCGTGTCCCCTGCATCGGCAGGAGGATTCTCAACCACTGCGCCACCAGGGAAGCCCGGTACCATAGCTTTTGTTCACCAATGCTTCCCAGTGGCTGGCTCATAGTGAGTTCTCAAAAATTGTTGAGTAAATGAATAACATTTAACAATATGTGCTACCTATATTTCTTCTGAAATCCTCAAAGCACCTGGCATTTCTCTATAAATATACACCAAAAGATTAAATATAAAAGAGGATGTAGAGCTTCCCTGGTGGCGCAGTGGTTGCGCGTCCGCCTGCCGATGCAGGGGAACCGGGTTCGCGCCCCGGTCTGGGAGGATCCCACATGCCGCTGGGCCCGTGAGCCATGGCCGCTGAGCCTGCGCGTCCGGAGCCTGTGCCCCGCAACGGGAGAGGCCACAACAGAAGGAGGCCCGCATACCACAAAAAAAAAAAAAAAAAGAGGATATAAGACATCGCAACATGTCTCATGAAGTTTATAAATTAGTTGGGAAGAAAGCATGCGCACAAGGAAGCATCAGTGTGTAATTAAGTGCTATGTCTTTCACTTCTGCCTGCTCCACTAATTCTCTTCAAACAGGAAAGGGCAGAACAAAATCCCTAACTTCAGTTCCATATTTCTTCTCTCTTCGAGGGCATCCTGCAGCACCAGTTGGAATAAGAAGACACTAGCAGCTTTAACATATATACTCCAAAATCTCGGTGTTTCAACAGTAAAGTTGATTTCTCATTCAGGCAAAATCCAGTGCAAATAATCCTGGCCAGTGGGCAATTAATCTTCCACGTGGTCATTCAAAGATCCAGGCTCCTTCCACCTGTGGCTCTGCCCTTCTCTATGTCCCTGAAGATGGGGAGAGATGGTTTTATGAGCCAGACCTGTAAGTGGCACACATCACATTAACCCCCTTTGCACTGGTTAAAACTCAGCCATGTGGCCACACCTAATTACAAAGGAAGCCAGAAAATGTAGTTGACCAATATGTTCAGGAGGAAAGGAAAAGGAGTTTGGGGAACACTTTGTAGTTCTTCTGCCCCAAATGGTAAGGGAGTATCTAGTCTTAAGTGATCCCAAGTACAGGTAATTTTGACTTATGGACACTAAAAACACTTTTTTTTTTTTTGGCCACGCTGTGCAGCTTGCGGGCCCTTAGTTCCCTGACCAGGGATTGAACCCAGGCCCTAGGCAGTGAAAGCCTGGAGTCCTAACCACTGGACTGCCAGGGAATTCCCAACAATCGTTTTGATCGAAGAATGTTCACCTAACGAACATTGGACATGAGGAAATATCATCTTAGGTTTTCAAATTTTGAGAGGAAAAAAAAATGTCAGTTCTACAACTGAGAAAAAAAAAGCCACTAATATTGGTGACCACTCCCAGACAAATTCTAAAACAGAATATTTTAAAAGGTTTTTGTGAACTTTGAAAACAAAGTATAACTTGAATACTGCAAGTTACTACGGCCTCACTAGGAATTATCATAAACTAACCCGGTATAGTGTCTGGCACATAGTAAGCGGTAAATATGTATTGAATGGATGAATTTCCATTCTACTTTTAAGGCAACTATCACATTGATAAATAACTATAACTTCAGAAAGTTCTTCCTTAAAGATAGCCAAGTTTTCCTCTCTAACTTCTAGTCATTACCCTCGCTCTGACCTCAAAACCTGCAAAATAAGTGAACGCCCCCATGTGATGGCTGCACAACTATTTGGAGACTTCTCTACATGGTCTCACGGTCTTTTATTTTTCCCCTTGGGTAAATATTCCCAGTTCCTTCAATTCTTCTCCATGGGTCATAGTTTCTGGCTTCTCACCATTCGGCTGACCTTCTCTGAGATCTCTCTGACTGATCAAAATTGCTTCCCACAGTTTCATGTCCATAATATTCCCAGTGAGGTTCAATCGGCAGCATTCAGTAGACATCACTCCCCAGCTCTGAGGATCACTAGAAGCACTTAAGTAGTGAAGGTGCTGTCAAAGGGATTCCTACATTGGGAAAAGGGCAGAACTTGGGAGGTGGCTTCTAAAGGGCCCTTGTTACTTTATGATCCCTTAAGTTTTGCAGACGTTCTGAGTGCAGAAAAGACATCACTGTAAGGGGGGTGGTGTATACAAAAGTGGGCCCATCTCAGCCATCTGTTCTCTCTTCTCAGAATGAATTTGTCTACAGGATGCAAACACTGACTGTCCATTTGGAAAAGGCCTGCAACTGCCCGCCTTCGCCAGGGACCCGTGGGTAAGTTTAATTCAGGGTGAAACAAGAGGAAACCCATTGTGGCCTTATGTCTGCCACGCCCTCCAATCTAGCCTAAATCAGCTATCAAGTGGGCATGCAATCCACATTCATCTGATTCCTGTATCTAACTTTCAGCTGGTTCTGAACTCAGAAGGGAGCGAAAGAGGGTGTGATTTATCACCCTCCTGAAATCCCAACTGCTATAAAGAAAAAACACAGAGACTTACGAAAAGGCATAAGAGAGGAACCTAATTTAGATGGGGGTGGGTACAGGGGTGTAATATAAAAGAAAGCCTCTTTAAGTGTCATTTAAGCTAACCTCTAAAGAAATAAAAATTGACCAAGGAACAGGGAAGAGGTAGGAGGGCTCATATAAGGGTTCTTAGGCAAGAAACAGTCTGTCTTGTTTGAGGAACTGAAGAAGTCCAGTGTGGGAGTCATTAGGACTGGTCGCCAAAGATTTGCAGCTCTCTGCCTTCCAGACAAATAGGATGGCATTTCCTGGTCAACTTGTGGCTGGGTGGGGCCATTGGACTAGTTTTAGCCAATGAATTGTAAGAAGTGACATGTGACATTCTCCCGCAAATGCGCCTAATTGCCTGGCTAGAGCCCTTCAAAGCTCCCTGTCCCTTTACCATGAGGTCTGCAATGTTCCTGAAAGTGCGTACTCCATCAGACTGGATCCCAGGGGAAGCAAAAGTGATCAGACTGCCTGACAACTTTTGATGGACATGGAGCAGAAGCGAGAAATAAAACTTTTTTGTCTTAAGTCACTGAGATCTGGAGTTGCTTTTTTACTGGAACATAACCTAGGCTATCCTGACTGATACAATCATAGCCAGTGTGGCTGCAGAATAGTGAGGAGAGAAGTACTAGTAATTTCAGGCTGGTGAGGTAGGATAACCCAGGTCATATGAGATCTTATAGGCAAAGTAAAGAATTTGGGTTTTATCCCAAGTCCAATAGGATGTGCTTAGGGAAGGTTCAGCAGGGGAATTTTTTAGAAGTTTTATGTAT
>NC_041217.1:133844439-133849396 GCF_002837175.3 Physeter macrocephalus | reverse complement strand
GCATTGCTAAGGACTAGCTACAGGGGGTCAGCTGTCCCCAAGGGAAGTTAAGTTAGGGAGGATGGAAGCCCAGCTCTAAGGACCAGACAGCCCTCCTTCAGAGCCAGAAGTTTCCTTTCCTCCTCTTCTCCCCCAGAAACGTAGACCACCTCTGGGCAGAAGGGGAAAGGACAGGGCCAATCTGTAATTGACCAGGCTTAGGTTCAGAAACGGCTGTGCTTAAAACCATAAGCCATGGGCAAGTTTGGGTCTTCCTGCTCAGAGCAAAAATGAAGGCTCTGTGTTGAGGTGAGTTCAATTACAGAAAAAAAATATTTTGACATGCAGTTCTTAAATTTTTCTGTACTCATAACTCCTATTAATTTTTCTTGTAATTTGTTTTATGCTGGAAAAGGTCTTTCCCGTCCTGATAGTTCTAGTCCAGTTTAATTACTTTTACACTGAGCACTTTAATCAAGTCAGAATTTATTCTGATGTACGTGATGTATGTGAGTTTGGGCTCTCATTTTACTTTTTTTTCTTACATTAGTTGACCAATTTCCCTCATACAACCTTTTTTTTTTCCTAACAGCATTATTGTGATAAAATTCACATACTGTACAAGTCACTGTTTAATGTATACAATTGAATGGTTTTTAGAGTTGTGCAACCATCACCACAATCAATTTTAAGACATTATCACCATCCCCAAAAGAAACCCTGTACCCTTTAGCATCTACTCCCAATTCCTCCCATGGCCTCTCCCCCTCAGGCCTAGACAACTAACTGTTGAGCTCCTTTTTTCTCTAGAGATTTACCTATTGTAGACACTTGGTATGAAGAGAATCATACAATATGTGGTCTTTTGTATCTGCCTTCCCTCCCTGACCATAATGTCTTTAAGGTTCATCACCTTGTAATGCATATTAGTACTTTATTCTTTTTAATGGCCAGATGATATTCCATTGTACAAATATACCACATTTATCTATCGGTCAGTTATTTCCAATTTTTGGAGTTTTATTATGGGTTTGATTTGAGGTATTCCCACTCTTTGGTTCTTATAAATAATGCTGCTGTGAACATTGACGTACGAGTTTTTGTGTGAACCTGTTTTCGTTTCTCTTCGGTACATACCTAGGAGTAGAACTACTGGGTCATATGGTAACCCATACATTGAACCTTTTGAAGACCTGTCAGACTCTTTTCCAAAGTGGCTAGACCATTTTACGTTCCCGTTTGCAAAGTATTAAGGTTCCAATTTCTCCATGTCCTCATCAACACTTGCTACTATCTCTCTTTGTGATTAGCATTTCCCTGATGACTAATGATGCTAAGTATCTTTTCCTGTTCTAATTGGCCATTTGTAAGACCTAGGATAGTCTACCCAGCAAGATTATCATTTAGAATAGAAGGAGAGATAAAGAATTCTCAGACAAGCAAAAACTAAAAGAATACAGCACTACTAAATCTGTCCTAAAAGGAATATTGAAAGGTCTTCTCTAAATAGAAAAGCAAGAATCTACAGGAAAGAGAAAAATCACAATTGGAAAGTAAATCACTTAAATAAGCCAGTATATCAATTTAAGAAAAATAAAAATTAAAAAAATTCTGTGAGGGCTTCCTGGTGGCGCAGTGGTTGAGAGTCCACCTGCTGATGCAGGGGACACAGGTTTGTGCCCCGGTCCGGGAAGATCCCACATGCCGTGGAGCGGCTGGGCCCATGAGCCTTGGCCACTGAGCCTGCACGTCTGGGGCCTGTGCTCTGCAACGGGAGACACCACAGCAGTGAGAGGCTCACATACCATAAAAAAAAAAAAATTCTGTGAAAGCGATGATAACCACAATGAACAGCAAAAGGTAAAACATGAAGATGTAAAAAAGGACATCAAAATAATAAAATGCAGGGGAGGAGAGTAAGAAAACTTAGACTTTTTTTTTCAGAATGTGTTTGAGCCTATATGACTACTAGTCTAAAGCAAGTAGATATAGGAAGGGGTTAACATACTTGAAAAACAGGGTAACCACAAATCAAAAACATACACTGGATTCACAAAAACCAAAAAGAAGAGAACACAAGCATAACACAAAAGAAAATCTTCAAACTACAAAAGGAAAAAGAAAAAGGATCACATAAGAAATAGAAAAGCAACAGGAAAACAAGGTTTAAAATAGAAATAAATACATACCTATCAATAATTACCTTAATGGTCAATGGACTAAATGTCCCAATCAAAAGACAAACTGGCAGATTGGATTAAAAAAACAAAACAAAACAAAAAACAAAAAAAGAAGCTACAATATGCTGCCTAAAAGAGATCCACTTGAGGGCAAAGGACACACATAGATTGAAAGTGAGGGGATGGAAAAAGATATTTCATGCAAAGAGAAGTGACAAGAAAGCACTTGTAGCACTACTCATATCAGACAAAATAGAGTTTAAAACAAAAGCTCTAAAGAAAGATAAAGAAGGACACTATATAATGATAAAAGGATCAATACAAGAAGAGGATATTACACTCATCAGCATTATGCACCCAATATAGGAGCACCTAAATATGTGAAACAAATACAGACATAAAAGGAGAAATTGACAGAAATATAATAATAGTAGGAGACTTTAACACCCCACTTACATCAATAGACAGATCTTCTAGACAGAAAATTGATAAGGCAACAGAGATCCTAAACGATACAACAGAACATTTAGACTTAATTGACATTTTCAGGACATTATATCCAAAAAAAAAAAAAAAACCCCAAAACAGAATACACATTTCTTTTCAAGTGCACATGGAACATTCTCTAGGATTGACTACATACTAGGGCACAAAACAAGCCTCAACAAATTTAAGAGTATAGAAATTATTTCAAGTATCTTTTTTGACCACAATTGTGTGAAACTAGAAATCAACCACAGAAAAAGAAACAAGAAAAAAACAACCACATGGAGACTAAATAACATGCTACTAAAAAACCAATGGGTCAATGATGAAATCAAAGAGGAAAAAAAATCTTGAGACAAATGACAATGATATCACAACCATACAAAATCTATAGGATTCAGCAAAAGCAGTTCTTAGAGGGAAGTTCATAGAGATATAAGCCTTCCTTAAGAAAAAAGTAAAATCTCAATTAAACCACGTAACCCACCACCTAAAACAATTAGAAAAAAAGAACAAACAAAAACTAAAGTCAGCAGAAGGAAGGAAATAATAAAGTTCAGAGAGGAAATAAAATAGAGATTAAAAAATTAATACAAAAAATCAGTAAAACCAAGAGCTGGTTCTTTTTTTTTATATATAAATTTATTTGTTTATTTTTGGCTGCATTGGGTCTTCATTGCTGCACATGGGCTTCCTCTAGTTGCGGCAAGTGGGGGCTACTCTTTGTTGTGGTGCATGGGCTTCTCGTTGCGGTGGCTTCTCTTGTTGCAGAGCATGGGCTCTAGGCGTGCGGGCTTCAGCAGATGTGGCTCGCAGGCTCTAGAGTTCAGGCTCAGTAGTTGTGGCACACGGGCTTAGTTGCTCCGCGGCATGTGGGATCTTCCCAGACCAGGGCTCGAACCCATGTCCCCTGCATTGGCAGGCAGATTCTTAACCACTGTGTCACCAGGGAAGTCCCAAGAGCTGGATCTTCAATAGGGTTATCAAAATTGACAAACCTCTGGCCAGGCTCACCAAGAAGAAAAGAGAGAGAGCCCAAATAAACAAAATAAGAAATGAGAGAGGAAAAATTACAACCAATATTGCAGAAATACAAAAACCATAAGAGAATACTATGAATAATTATATGTCAACAAATAGGACAACCTTAAAGAAATGGACAACTTTCTAGAAACACACAGCCCACCAAAACTGAATCAAGAAGTTATAGATTATTCGAACAGATCAATCACTAGAAGTGAAACAGAATCTGTAAGAAAAAAAAAAAAAAAGAAAGAAAAACACAACTACCTACAAACAAAAGTCCAGGACCAAATGGCTTCACAGGTAAATTCTACCAAACATTAAAAGAGCTTATACTGATGCTTCTCCAACCCTTCCAAAAGATTGAGGAGGAGGAAATAGTCCCAAAGACGTTCTATGAAGCCCTCAACACCCTGATACTAAAACCAGACAAAGACACTACCAAAAAATAAAATTACTGGCCAATATCTCTGATGAATATAGCTGCAAAAATTCTCAGCAAAATATCAGCAAACCAAATCCAACAACACATAAAAAAGATCATGCACCATGACCAAGCTGGATTCATTCCAGGGTCACAAGATGGTTTAACATTTGCAAATCAATCAATGTGATAGACCACGTCAACAAAAGAAAAGCCAAGGACCAAGTGATCATCTCCATAGATGCAGAAAAAGCATTTGATAAAATTCAACATCTATTCATGATAAAAAACGCTTACCAAAGTGCGATTAAAAGGAACATATCACAACATAATAAAAGTTTTTTATGACAAACCCAGAGCCAATATAGTACTCAACAGTGAAAAGCTGAAAGACTTCCTGCTAAAATCTGGAACAAGACAAGGATATCCACTCTCACCATTTCTATTCAACATGGTGTTGGAAATCCTAGCCACAGCAATCAGACAAGAAAAAGAAATAAAAGGTATGCAAAGTGGAAGGAAGAGGTAAAACTGTCATTATATGCAGATGACATGATACTATATGTTGAAACCCTAAAGACTCCACACAAAAACTTCTAGATCTAATAAACGAATTTAGCAAGGTAGCAGGATAAAAGATTAACATACAGAAATTGGTTGCATTTCTTTACACTAACAGTGCAGTATCAGAAAGGGGATGTAAACAAACAATCTTTTAAAATTGCATCCAGAAAGGGGATGTAAACAAACAATCCCTTTTAAAATTTCATCAAAAAAAAAAAAAAAAAAGACTTAGGAATAAGCCTCACCAAGGAGGTGAAAGACTTATATGCTGAGAAATACAAAACGTTAATAAAGGAAATTA
>NC_041217.1:133822916-133844158 GCF_002837175.3 Physeter macrocephalus | reverse complement strand
GCACTTAATTTCCAAAATATACAAACAGCTCTTACAACTCAACAACAAAAAAACAAACAAGTCAATCAAAAAATGTGCAGAAGACATAAATAGACATTTCTCCAAAGACGACATACAGATGGTCACTTGGCGCATGAAAAGATGCTCAACACCACTAATTATTAGAGAAATGCAAATCAAAAGTACAATGAGGTGTCACCTCACATCCGTCAGAATGGCCATCATCAAAAAGTCTACAAATAAATGCTAGAGAGGGTGTGGAGAAAAGGGAACCCTCCTACCATGTAAGTGGGACTGTAAATTGGTACAGCCACTATGGAAAACAACATGGAGGTTCCTCAAAAACTAAAAGTAAATGATACAGCAATCCCACTTCTGGGCATATATCCTAGCAAAACTATAATTCGAAAAGATACATGCACCCCTATGTTCATAGCAGCACTATTTACAATAGTTGAGACATGGAAGCAACCTAAATGTTCATCAACAGCTGGATGGATAAAAAAGATGTGGTATATATATGTACAATGGAATCCTACCAAGCCACAAAAAAGAGTGAAATAATGCCATTTGCAGCTACATGGATGGACCTAGAGATTATCATATTAAGTGACTTAAGTCAGAGAAAGACAAATAGCATATGATATCACTTATACATGGAATCTAAAACATGACACAAATGAAATTATCTACAAAACAGAGGCAGACTCACAGATATAGAGAACAGAGTTGTGGTTGCCAAGGGGGAGGGCGGGTGGGGAAGGGCTGGATTGGGAATTTGGGATTAGCAGATGCAATCTATTATATATAGAATGGATAAACAACAAGGTCCTACTGTATAGCACAGGGAAACTATATTCAATGTCTTGTAATAAATCATAATGGAAAAGAATGTGAAAAAGAATATATATAGAGATATAACTGAATCACTTTGCTGTGCAGAAGTTAACACAACATTGTAAATCAGCTATACTTCAATTAAAAAAAAAAAAAGACAGGGCAATGGAATTTATCCAAACTGAAGTACAGAGGGAAAAGAGGCTGAAAAAAATTAACATAACTTCAGGATCCAGTAAGTCAATATCAAGGGGTCTAACATATGTGCAACTGAATCCTATGTATATGGGGGCAAGGTGTGAGTTCATAAATAATATTTGAAGAAATTATTTATTTATTTATTGAAAAAAAATTTGAAGACCAAAATGTATCCAAATGTTCTCAAAATATTGATATTCAAAATATCAAAATAGTTCAAAATATTAAGTCATTGATCCAGTAACGTCAATGAACTTCAATTAGGATAAACAAAAAGAAAATTCTACGAAGACACTTTATAACCAAACTGCTAAGGAGTAATAATAAGAGAAAAAAATCTACAAAACAGCCAGAGAACAAAAGACTTATAATGAATAGGAAAAAAAAATATGCATTATTGTGGACTTTTCATCCAAAGCTAATCAGAATAAAATGAAGGCTCATCTTCCATTACAAATATATTTGGATCTTTACTTTCAGAGACTTAATGGCAGAAACACCAGGGGATACATGTGTTAGAGTAAAAGTTAAAACTAGACAAAGAATCCCTTGTAAAGTATGTCACAGCTGTACAGCGTTGGTCCAATTTCTGCTACATTTATAGTCCTGGCCTGTTCCTGCCATTCACAGTGCTGACCTTTGGAAACAGCAATGTCCTAAGGAGTCCTGTGTCATTCATCTACACTTTCATTCAACATAAAAAGAGAAATAGCATCACGGTCTGATTGTGGCCCGGATAGCACATTTGTAAAGGAATGTGAAAAAGGGCTTCTTTCTTTCTCAGTTTCAGCTGGAGTCCCAGTTTCTGCCAGTCAAGTGGTCCCTGCCAAGTGCTGGTGAGGCCCCAGGTCTAAAGTAAGTCACTGGGACGCTGTACGGGCCCTGCCACGGGTACGTGGAAACAGCTTTTGTAACCCTGTAGCCCACTGCCTGGAAAGAGGGTATATAATAGGTGGTAAGGTGAGGAAAGGACTCTGCTGGAGTAAACTTTAGTCAGGATGCTCTAAACTCTCTAGACATTGACCTTGGTGACTGTCCTTGTCTGGCTTGCAAGTTGCAGCAAGATTCTTGCTCAGCCAGATTAGAGGGAAACCCTTACCCTCAATATCTGATCACCCGGGCCTGCCTTCAGCCAGACTCCTGTGGAATCAGTTTAACCTTGTCCTTTTCCATCCACTGACCCCACCCTGCTCCTTGGCTGTAAAGCCCCACCTGTCCATGCTTTATGCAGAATTGAGCCCAGTTCTATACTGAAGACTCTCTCCTTCTATTGCAATAGTCATGAATGAAGTCTGGTTTTGACACTTTACTACTGTTCATCTCTGGTTTTCTTTAACAGGAGGGTCCCCCTTACTTCCCACCCATCTCCCACAAAGGAGGGAGGGACATAGTTACCCCTCACCAGGGAGGAGGCTTCAAGCCAAGAGGGATTTACCTGTGCTGTGTGGAGTTCCTGGAGTACAAGAACGAGTGTCACATGGAGGTTTGAAACTTCCTATAGGCAATAGGCTCAGTGAGGGCGACTGCAGTGGCTCTCTTGAGAGGGCTCTTTTGGGAGGGATCTCCACATAATGTCATCTTTGTCATAATGTGACATATTGTGGACCCTATTGCACAGCCAGCTTGGGGTCATCTTGGATCCTAGCAAGAGGACTGACTGCACTGGTAATATGGGATAAAAGGAGCTGAATTTGCAGATGCCCAAGATTGGGAGAGAGGCATTACGTAGAGGAAAAGCATGACCCCCTCAAGGGCAATGCACATGGAGGGCCCTGGTGGATTGGGGGCCTCCTGTGTGTCAGACACATATACAAAGGAAGAGGGAAAGGGGAGCAGGAGCTTCCAAAATGGACCAGCAACAAGAGAGTTACAAAAGTGAAGAAAACAAAATCTTTGTGTCATGCTTGGACAGGAAGAGAATTCATATTTTAGAGTTTCTCCAATGAGCTTTGGGGAAAGAAGGAGACATTTTATATGACCAGAAAATTCAGCTACTCTCAGTCATGTGTCCCCAAGCTTTCTGGTTAATTGTGGTCACACTGTACTTGGCTCTGGGTCCCATTGCATCTATTAGGTCAGGATGAGTGTCCGAGGGTTTTCCATTGATTCCACAGCAAGTACATAAATGCCTGCCCACTTAGAATCATGGAAAATGAACAGCAGTGCAGGAACGGAATTCAGAGATCACTCAACAAAGTCCTTCATTTAACAGTTGAGGAGACAGTACATAATGGAAAGTCTTTTGGCCAATTTCTCAGTCTTCTACGTGGATGATCTGACTGAGGGGAAAAAAAGAAATGGAAGACAAGATCTCAGGTGTTCTGGAAGTTCAAGGCCTGGTTTGATTGGTTTTATTCTAGAAATATCATTTGGGTTGTTTTCTAGAGATGCAACTTTCCAGGAGTTTACAAAGAAAGTACCCTCTGGTGGGTGGCTTTGGTTCTCCCTGTCTGTTCTAGCAGCCAGGAAGGACCAAATCTAACTCCTACATATTAGGAAAGGTTACCATGCATCCAGACATAACTCTCGGCTCTCTCAGACAGACTCAGACGAGCACCAGCTAGACTCAGTCTCTGTCTCTCTCTTGCCTGCCACCCTCCAACCACCAATTTTCTCTCTCTTGCTTCTTCCCTCCCCCACCCCACCTCATTCTAATTCTCTCTCTCCTCCCTCCCTGTTTCCCTTTCTAATGGTCTTCACTGAATTGGCTTTTCTCTGAATCCCAAGCAACAGGAATGAAAAGTCCCAGGTCCTCATGGCCCGTTTTGTTCTTACCTATTTAAATTACTTAAGTCTAACCACCTTAGAAAAAAAGACCTTCTGTATGGTTTAGGCCTGTTTACCAGGTTTGTTTGTGTTTGTCTGCATGGGGGTTGGCATCAAAACTCCATGGACTATCAGGGGTACCTGGCCTTCCAGCTGATGCCATTTTCTTCCCTCAATGACTACATGAAGGAGGGTTGAGCAGGATTCTGACATTTCTAGTTCCTGCTATAAAATATTCTACCAAGGCTCAGCTGTTGTGTTTAGGCAGGGAATACTTGCCAACCAAAAGCCGACATCAATTTGTGAGAAATGATCACACCCACCACATTGTCAAATCCAGTATGAAATGGCTTGGGAATAAATAATGCCTGAGAGGGGATTTAAGGTTAGGAGGCACCTTGAAGGCAGAAAATATTTCCACATTTTTCCTCCCAAACCTACTTTCCAGGTTTGGTTAAAGTGGTCACATGCTTCTTGGTCCTGGGGTCCAAGGCCAAGGAGTGTATCCTTAGGTAAATCAGAGAAATTTCTTCTCCATAGAAACCTGCCTATAAATCAGGAATCCTACCTGCCCTGCTGACTTCCCAGGGGCCATTCAGAGGCAGAACCAGGATAAGCTTGCCCAGTGCTACCAAGTGTGAGGGCCTTTCGAGCTGACCTCTATGGCTGCCCCAGGGCCCGACTTTTCTTATCCACCATTTCGCATCACTCTGACCCGGGGCCATCTCAACAGGTCAGAAGCAAGTCCCCGTCTAAGGAAGGAAGCAGCAAGGAGGCAGATCACAGCTATGACTTTTATGATGTGCTTTATGGTTTCCAAATCACTCTGGTTTTTACAGCAACTCTTCCTTTAGAGAAGGAATCACTATTCTCTTTTCATTTCCTGGCTGGAGAGGCAAATCACTCACAACATACCTGATTTGCTCAAGGCTCCACTGGAGATGGCAAAGCTGGGGTTTGGATCCTGTTTCCTCTGAGTCCAGTTCCTATGACCTGTCCTCAGAGGCACTGCATGCTGTTCCCTCACTGCTGAGCAGGCGCTCCTGCCTTGGGGTGACACGGCCATTCTTCCTGCTTTCCTTACCCTCTCCCTCCCCGACAACTTCATGCCCGAGGAACGGCACAGAGGCGGTGGCTGACTGGAGAGATGGTCAGGCTCATTCTGAAGTTCAGACTCAGCTTCTCATTGTTTGGAGGCCTGAAGGTGAATTTTTGCACAAGGGAAGTAAAGAAAATAAACAACTCAGTTCTTGCCAACTGTTCTCCAAGGCACATCCGCTTACCTGAAAGACAAAAATATAAGGTGAGTTACCTGTTCGGGCGGCGTCTGTGCCCAGCAAGGACTGAAACCTTCTACCACGTCTTGTAAAACCCGAGCAAATGGAGGGCCTGTTAGGCCCTGGGGCTTTATGTACTTGGCTTATTTTATTGCAGCCACCTGAGTTAACCAAAGCCCAACGAGCTAAATCCACAATCACACAGTCCAATGCCTTCAGGGATCAGACAGGTGAGGCACAGGGTGTAGATGAAAGAAGTCAGAGGCCTGGGTTGATCTAGCAAGTGAAGTCTAGCCTAAGGCCTTTCAAAAATCCATTAGCAAACAATAATGACAAAAGCAGACAAAGAACAAAATTCTAGGTAATTTTTCTCAATTGTTAAAAGAAAATAGTTGAAAAGTATAAGCAAGTAAACATCAGAGCAAGGTTTCTCAAGTATGAGGCATCTTTTCTCTTTATCACGTTTCCCTCCTTAATGACTGGAAATCTCTCTGCCGTGGCTACCTGCGCAGGACAGATGCCATCTCATCCCACCTGTGCTTCACGTGTTCCGGGTTTCCGCCACGCCCTCCCCCTCATGAATGCGCTCCTCGCCTGACTTGTGTAACAGCACCCCACGCTGGTCTCTACCACCGGCCCTCTTGTGGGTGTTTTAATAACTTACTTTCTCCCTAAGTAATATATATTCACTACAAAAAGAAACAAAAATGTGAAAAGTATAAACACAATAAGAGATCTCATAATCCAGACAGAACCCTTGTTAACATTTTGACATATTTCCTCATGGTCCTTGTAAGGATTCTCTAGCACACCATCACTGGGATTACTCTCTGTAGCTAATTCTGTGTGATGCTTTTACTGCTTTGAGTTTCCCCATGTCATGAAACTTTCTTGGAAATAGTTAATATACACATGCCTCTATTTTGTCCTTGCCTGTAATGAGCTGTTGAGGAAATAAAATTAGAGAGTATCTGCAAAAGTGTTTAGTAAATTGAAATATGCTTCAGAATTATATCGTACTTATATTGTTTTGTGCATGTTTCCCACCAGCGTATGCCTATTTATCTGTTCCTCTCATCCTTATCTCTTTACCCATCACAAATAGTACAATGAGGAAATCTGTTAAAATAGTACAGATCAGAGGTATTGTAAATATCCAAGATTTTCCTAGAAGAATCCAGATATTGTGACCAAACTGGACCTAGTCAGGAACCAGGGTTAAAGTACAGGTTCCGCCAGTAACCAGCTCTGGGCTATGAGTAAACCCTTTATTCTTACAGACCTAAACATGTCGAACATATGAGATAATCTCTCTCCTAACTACATTATGTGGCTGGGCAAGGATACCAGTAAGACAGGAGATATGAATTTGCTTTTAAAATTATGAAAACAAGGGCTACTTGATTTCAAAGCTTCATCCTGGACCACGGGAAACATGGACCTTCTCCTTGACGCTTCCACTAACTAACCAGGTCAATTACCTCATTAGTAAAATGAGAACACTGACCTAGGGTTTTTGGGAAAAGTCCTTCCTAACCTTATCTCCTATGATCCAGTGACTTTTTAAACATTTTTTTGAAAAATGAGGACTCAGCCTCTTGCCTTTCATGAAGCTGTCTGCCGCTTTGTTGGATCAAGTGGGAAAAACTTAAATGAGGAAGAGAAAATATAAATTTGCAGTAATAGCTTTGCTATTTGCCCTGATTGTGTATGTATCCTAATTCCACACCTGATCATCTTTTGCAAGAGAAGGGCAGGAGCTGTCCACATCCCATCCCTTCAGGGAGGCTGTTTTTAGAAAGTGCTGAATCAAGAATGAGGCAAAGCAGCTGTGCACCAAAGCCGGGAGTATGGTGGGGGAAAGCCAGACAGTGGTGTTGACTTCTTAAGTCAGTGCATCTTTCAGGTTTCTATCTCTTGAAAACTGTTTAGCTAGGCCTCATTCTGTCACAGCTGAGGGAATCCCCAAATTGCCTGCCTTCTAAGAATTTCATTCTTCTCAGGCAGAAAGACAGATAGTAAGACCAACTGCTTGCAAAAATGGCTCCAATTTCCCCTCTCTCCCTGTACCCCCATCATTTGCAATGTGATTTCATAGCTCTTCCCATAAAAATTGTGCTATTTTCCCTTCCCCTTGCACCAGGTCTCACCTTATGACTTGCACTGGCGACAGAATGCAGGGGGGAGTGATTGTGGCCAGTTCCCAGCCTGGCCCTTAGGAGGCATTATGTGCTTCCTGTTCTCCCTCTCAGGGTCTTTATCTTCCACATGAACACCAGCCAGGCTAGCTTGCTGGAGGATGAAACTTGGAAAAGAGCCCCACTGTCCCAGCTGAGGTCATCCTAGATCTGCCTTCAGCCAGCTGACCTCCCAAAAAGGCCAGAGAGGCCAGCTAAGATCAGTTGAGCTCCCAGCTCAACTGCAGACTCGTGAGCAATATTAACACTTATCATTTTAAGTCACTGAGTTTTCCACCTTTGTTATGCAGCAATGTAATAATTGATACATATGATATGAACTTGCTGAATCTTAAAATGGAAGGGCCTTTAAGTGGGGAAATGAGTTACATTGTAATTATGCAAGAAGGAGCACTAGATGAGAACGAGGGAACTTGAGTGTTAGGCCCTGTTCAGGCAATTCTTTGGGCATGTGATCTTGAATAAAAAACAATTCTCCTTATTCTTAGTTTCCTTACATTAAGAAACGGCATACTGATTGATTGCCTGTCTAACTATTAATAACTGGGTTGCTGTAAGGATTAAATGAGATAAATTGCTGCAAATGAAACCTGTAATTAAAAGGGTATGTTATGGGCTTCCCTGGTGGCGCAGCGGTTGAGAATCTGCCTGCCAATGCAGAGGACACAGGTTCGAGCCCTGGTCTGGGAAGATCCCACATGCCGCGGAGCAACTAGGCCCGTGAGCCACAATTACTGAGCCTGCGCGTCTGGAGCCTGTGCTCTGCAACAAGAGAGGCCGCGATAGTGAGAGGCCTGTGCACCGCGATGAAGAGTGGCCCCCGCTCGCCACAGGTGGAGAAAGCCCTCGCACAGAAACGAAGACCCAACACAGCCAAAAATAAATAAATAAACATTTTTAAAAAAAGGGGGTGTGTTATAAACTCTCAATAGCAAAAAAAACAGTGAGTCAAGAATAATTATAATACTTAAAATACACAGGTGAAACTTTGCACTATAATAGGAAATCTGAAGCTCTTGTAGACAGGAAGACTGGAAGGTATTCCCATATCTCATGTCTGCTTTCGTGTTAGGAAGTGACTTGTCCAACGTGAGGAAAAGTGGCATAGAATCAGAGGAAGAAAGATACAGAAGATCTAAGCAGAATCAGTCCAGATACACTCAGGACAGTGTCCTATAGCAGGAAAATCTGGGCTCCAGATCACGCATACATGGGTTCAAATTCAAAGGCCTCCCTTTCTGTACTTTAGAGACATGATCAACAAAATGATACTGTCTCAGCAAATCAATCTATATTTAATTTAATGATAAGAAACCTATCATGAATTTCTGAGTGTCAACTCAGTGTAGCATAGTTATCTTTTTTAGGAGACACTGCTAGGAAGAGCACAGGCTTTAGTGTTTGATAAACCTGGTTAACATTGAGTTCTAGCTCTGCCCTGTGAGCTTTATAGCTTTTTAGATGCTATAAACGGCTCTGCCAAGCCTCAGGGCTTATCTCCAATGTGGTGATAATAGGAATTTGAAACTTGTAAGTTTACACTAGAACACATGCTCCTTAAGAGATATTTTTTTCTACTTCATTCATTGTCATATCCTCAGGGCTGAATGCCTGACACATGATAGATGCTCAGGAAATATTTATAAAATTAAGAAATTGGGAAATTAGTTGAATTGATCTCTGCAACATACCTAACTCAATACATGGAATATACTAAAATTTTTCTCACTAATTTTACATTGTTATAAATTAAAACACCCTTTTGGAACTGGCTGGCTTGGAAACATGAGAGTTTTCACTGCATCTTCTTTTGTACATTTCAAGTTGTATACCATGTAAATGTATTAATTAGGTTTTTAAAGGGTCCTTAGAATTTGAAACAGCAAAAGGACCTCTTCAGGGACCTGTTATAGAGTAGAATCTCATCTAGTTAAGCCTGTGACATTTAGAGTTACTTGTGATGCCCATAATGAGAAGCAAGTAGTCCTTTTCCTTGCCCCTCCCCCAGCCTCTTCTTAGCAATTGGCTCTAGTTCTGTGTGAATGGGTTGCCCTAAAAAGATCTTGGAACATTTAAAACTCTACAAAGAAGGCAAGTGTTCAACCTTCTCTCTGGGAGACAGGCAGGGTCTGAGCTCTTGTTCCAGTGTTCTGGGGGCCAGCACAATGTGAAGCTGAAATCTCCATCAGAGTCAAGCCAGGACTTAGGAAGTAAGGGTACAAGTCCTGGTGATGTTCCACCCAGGGAATCCTGAGTTGCAACCAACAGCAAGAGTGAGTCATGCTGGGACTTCCCTGGTGGCACAGTGGTTAAGAATCCACCTGCTAATGCAGGGGACACAGGTTCGAGCCCTGGTCCAGGATGATCCCACATGCCACGGAGCAACTAAGCCTGTGCACCACAACTATTGAGCCTGCGCTCTAGAGTCTGCGAGCCACAACTACTGAGCCCGCGTGACACAACTACTGAAGCCCGCGTGCCTAGAGCCCGTTCTCCGTAGCAAGAGAAGCCACTGCAATGAATAGCCCACGCACCGCAAGGAAGAGTAGCCCCCGCTCGCCACAACTAGAGAAAGCCCGCGTGCAGTAATGAAGACCCAATGCAGCCAAAAATAAATAAATAAGTAAACAAACAAACAAAAAAAACATGCTTTAAGAAAAAAAAAAAGAGGGAGTCATGCTGGAGTGGACTATCTGGTGCGGACTGAAAACTGCTGCTTGCCATTCTGGTTAAACAGTGAAGGTTGCCCTCCATGAGCCATCAGTCACTGCAGCTGCCCCCAGTGGTGTGCTCTGAGTGGAATTCAGGATGGAGAAAAAGAGGATACTGGCCCTAGAGTGTTAGGATGCATATAAAGGAAAATTTCAATAAGCCCAAACTCTTGCATCTTCCCATAAAAAGGCATTAAAATCATAAACTTGAGATGTCTGGGTTTTTGGGGTTTTTTTTTTGTGACTATCAGTAGTCTTTTGATGTTTGACTACATGGGTTTTTTCCAGCAAAAACTCCTATATATCCTCATTCTTTCCTTATCTTTTGGGAACAGTCCCTAAGAGCTATCTGAGAGGCTGCCTTCCCAGGGTAGAGTCCTCAGTAATGCACTGAATAAAACATTCTCAACTTTTAGGTTGTGAGCTATTTCTTCCTGTTGAACCTGGACACATTCCAACTAAAGCAAAGCACACCAGGGAGAAGAGTAGGGAAGGGCTGAGAGTCTGGGTTCCCACACTCTTATTTCTTGCTACTCACCTACTGAGAAAGGCAGAAAGGCTTCCCTTTTCTTAAACTGTCCATTCTCCAGAAAATGCTCTGGATTGAACATGTCGGGAGTGGCCCACTCTGCGGGGTCCCTGTGCAGTGCAGTCAGGTTGGTCAGGACCATGGTCCCCTGGAGAAGGCAGCAAGGACTCAGGTAAGACTTGACCCACACAACACACATATGCAGAGGGGTGGCAGTCCCCCCGGCTCCCACACCAAGGCTGATAGCACCCTGAACTCCCTCAACCTCCCCAATCCTCTCCCTCTGAGCCCAACCCCTAGGACCCTGCTCTTTGCCATGGGGCAGCTTACCATGATGGACTGGAATTGTCTGCTGGGAATTTTACCTGGGGAAGTGTGACTACTCGACTGCAGAATGGATCTCTGCAGGGACTTGTCAGTGTATAATTTGGGAGGGAACATGTATGCATCAATAAGAGAAAAATGTGACATCTCCCACTCTCTTCCCTCCAATGTCTAGTCTGTTCTACAGAGAGTTTAATAATAGAATGAGGTCGCCCAGTGAAAGGAACCACTATCCTTCCAGATACATGACAAGAAACCCAGGAGTCCTCCTTAGTGCCTCCCTTTCCCTCATTCTGCCTTCATCCAGTCCTTAAGCTAGGCTGGTCAACTGTACTTGAAATTTCTCTTGATTCTGTCACCTCCATTTTATGTCCACCTCTGCCCTCTGGTCCAGGCTATCACCTTGCTTGGCTGTACTCCTCTAATAGCCCTGACTATGACCTTTGCCTCTCTTCCCCTTCAATGTGCTCCACACACTGAAAGCAGAGTTAGCTTTGAACATGATTTTATCATTCCACACTCGTCCACCCACCACACCCAGAACCTGATACACACTCTTCGATGGCTCCCGTCACTCTTAGATTAAGGACACCTCACCCGTTCCCTGTCTGAGCGACCCTCCTGCCTGCACTCCCACTATATCAAGCTTCCTTCCGTTTCTCAAACGTGCCGCATGTTCCCACTCATTCCTGTGCCTTTTTACATGCTGTTCACATTGCCTGAAATGCCCTTGCTCCCCACTCTGTCATCGAGCTAACTCTTAATCACCCTTCAATCCTCAGCTCAAACATCGCTCCTCTGGAAAGAGCCTTCTCTGCCCGCTCTTGCTTCCACTTCTCATAGCAGCCAGCTTGCAGCTTTCTACAAGCCCGTGAGTTTTCTCCTTTGGGCAGTTACCGTGGTTTGTACTTATAAACTTGCATGATTATTTTCCTCCGAGTTGTTTTCTGAGCCCTAAACGTTTCAGGTGCTTCATGAACATCTGATGAATTAATAAAGAATAATAACTGCTATTTTGAGCCCTTTCTATAGTCAGCACAAGGTTAAATATTATACATGCATGATCTCATTACATGTTCACCTGTGAGGTGGATTTAAATGCACTTTTCTTTTCTTTTTTTTTTTTTCTTTTTGCGGTACGTGGGCCTCTCACTGCTGTGGCTTCTCCCGTTGCGGAGCACAGGCTCCGGACACGCAGGCTCAGCGGCCATGGCTCACGGGCCCAGCCGCTCCGCGGCATGTGGGATCTTCCCGGACCGGGGCACGAACCCGTGTCCCCTGCATTGGCAGGCGGACTCTCAACCACTGCGCCACCAGGGAAGCCCTTAAATGCACTTGTATGGATAAAGAATTTGAAGCTCTGAGAGGTTGAATAAGATGCCCAAAGTCACAGGGTGGGAGGAAGTAGAACAATGATTTGAATTAGGACGCTTGACATCAGAGTTATGGCTCCTAGCCTCTACAATGTATAGTCAATGGGATCTCACAGTTCCCAGGATGATAATTCCAGTCAATATTAAAAATCAATGTTAGAACAAGTCTGTTGAGCTGGGATGATTCCCTGGAGCTAAATGAATTGCTATAAAAATGCAAAGATCACCTGTGAGATAATTTACCTCAGCCTTCACCCACAAGATGGTCAATCAGCAAGAAAATAGTAAATGCAATTGCTGCAGGAATAGCTGCTTTTCCTGGCTCTGCAGGGATGGTGACTAAGGGGTGTCCAATGCGGAAGCTCCTCTGGCTTTGCCTTGAGATCATCCCCAGGTACAACAAACAGAGCAACTTAGACAAACTGGATCTAATGGATCCACAGAGGCCCACCAAGGTGGAGAAAGGAAAGAACTGCACTAAACTGCACTAAATGTGCAGTGTGCAGAGAGGACACTAGGGGGCACAGGAGAGCTGCCTGCTGAGATCCTAAGAGCGGTGGGCAGAGCGAGAGCAGAATTTCCGTTGTGAGGACCGGGAATTTAACAGGGACCCACTGAGGAATATTTCAGAGAGACTCTTTTAAAGTCAAAGTAAAGCAACTCCTGTGGAGAGAACATGGTGTAGTACAAAAAAGATGAGCCTGGGAATCAGAACAGTTCCGTTCCTGGAGCCCAACTCTTGTCACTGTAGCTGAGAGATCTTATGCAAGATTAATTACTCTCTGAGCCTCGGCTTCCAAATTTATAAAATAAGGATAACAGAATTATGCCGAGGACTGACTAAGACATTTAAAATAATCTATATAGTCCATGGAACATAATCCTATTTAAAAAGCATTGGTTCCTTTCTCTCCTTTTCTGATATTTAATACTGCACACAATTGGATTGCTTTCCCTTGTGAGACAGTCCCATCAAGGGGCTGTAAGACAAAGCTGGAAAAATACCAGTGGGGATATTATGTTAGAAACACCAGCACCAATGTGATGTTGGCCCAGGAGGTCTCAAATGTCCCTTCATATTTCAACATTCTATAACCCAGGATTATGAAGCAGAATATTCTAAAGTAAGTCTGGCAGTTCCCTATCCTGTAAGAAGCTCTCCCAAGGCAAAGAAATGGACCTTATGGCAAAGTCTGACTGAGAATTGCTTCTTGCTGTATCCCCAGAAATATTCACAATGCATGTCACATAGTAAGAAATCTCACAGCAAAGAAAAGCCAGGCTTTGCCTAAACACAGTTGACCTAGGAATCCCCTTCCCCTCCATAACACCTATTAACATCCAGTTGAACTAATTTTCTAAGATCATACCCAGGGAACAAAACTAGTATTTCATCAGGCATAATATATCTCTCTCCCTATTTAAGCGATTCTCTAGGACAAGAACACATGTTACTTTTCCAATTGAGATTCCCACCATTTACAAATATGAACTTGGAGATCTGAGGCTGTGAATGAGCCCCTAATTACCTTGGGCAGGTGGTATCCACCCAGGGTGGTGTCCACTGTCACCTCTCTGGGCACATTCATGGGGATGATGTTTCCCATTCTCTGCACCTCGTGGATGACAGCGTTGGTGTAGGGCATGGACTCTCGAGCTGCCGTGCTCGGCTGCTGTGATTGGCCAAGCACCCTGTCGATCTCAGCTTGGACTTTTTCTGGAAAAGCAGAGGAGGTTCTATTATTCTATTATTCCATAACTTTCCTTGAGCCTCGTTAAGTTAAGGAATGGAATAACCAGGATCAAAATGGCTAAGGTTATCGTAGGCTCTCTAGACTAGCTCCTCAGGGAGGTATGTGAGTGGAAAGTGGGCCCTGGTGTGAGACAAATCTAGTGGAAAACTCTTGCTCTATAACATTCCTGCTGCACGTTACTGAAATTCTTTGAGCCTCAGTTTGCTCTTTTTATTCGTTAGGATAAATCCACTTCCGCTTTAGGATGTTTTGAGATTTACATGAACTGATTTAGGGAAGCAACCAACAAATGAAAAAAAATCCCATTAATTGTGCCCCAATATCTGTTTTCTTCTTTTTCTACAAAAATAGATATTTTAGCTGGATATCTGGTTGCACAGCTAAAGACTACATTTCCCAGATTGCCCTGTGACTAAGTTCTGACCAATAGAATGTAAGTAGAGGGGATGTTTAATACTTGGAAGAGGCCCTTAAAGGAAGGGTGTGTGCTTCCTCCTCCTTCTTCCCTTCCTACTGGTGGAAAGGCAACCTTAGAGGTGAGCCATCTTTGAGAGTGCCAACAAGGGCACCATTCTAGAGACAGCAGAGCAACACAATGGATAGAGCTGGGACCCCAAAAGGGTTCTGCAGAGTCCAGCTTAGAGTTTCTCATTTGAAAGAAAAATAAAACTCCTTTTTTTTTAACTGAATATTTAAAAACTTTTAAAATTGTGGTAAAATAAACATAATATATAATTTACTATCTTAATCATTTTAAGTGTGCAGTTTAATAATGTTAAGTATATTCACATTGTTGTGCAACCAATCTCCAGAAATTTTTATCTTGCAAAACTGAAACTCTACATCCATTGAAGAGGATGCATTTTGCAATTTCCCCAGGCTCTGACAACCACCATTTTACTTATGCTTTCTATGAATTCAACTACTCTAGATACATTATATGAATAGAATCACACAGCATATGCCTTTTTTGACTGGATTACTTAGTTTAGCATAATGTCTTCAAGGTTCATCCATGTTGTAGCATGTGTCAGAATGTTTTCTTTATAAGGCTGATTAATATTCCATTGCATTCCACATTTTGCTTATCCATTCATTCATTGATAGAAACTTGGGTTGCATCCACTTTTTATGCCATTTTAAGCCATTGGTATTTTGGAGCCTCTAATAGGGAAGCTATATCAGTACGCTAACTAGGTGGCTTTTAAATTTAAAAAGGACTTCCTTGGTAGTGCAGTGGTTAAGAATCTACCTGCCAATGCAGGGGACACGGGTTCAATCCCTGATCTGGGAAGATCCCACATGCCACGGAGCAACTAAGCCCGTGCACCACAACTACTGAGCCTGTGCTCTAGAGCCCGCAAGCCACAACGATTGAGCCCACGCACCACAACTACTGAACACCGCGTGCCTAGAGCCCATGCTCCGCAACAACAGAAGCCATCGCAACAAGAAGCCTGAGCACCGCAACGAAGAGTAGCCCCCACTCGCCGCAACTAGAGAAAGCCCGCGCTCAGCAACGAAGACCCAATGCAGCCAAAAATAAATAAATTAAATAAATTTATGAAAAAAAGTATCTGATAAATAAAAACAGAGAATTTAAAAATAAATAAATAAATAAATTTAAAGAAAACCCTGTAATTCACAGTTACAAGTGCATTTTATAAGTGCATGACTCAGGACACATAAACATAAATATACACACATATAAAACAAACATTTATTCATATGTATAAGGAAAGAAAGTTTCACAAAAAAGCTTTATCCTTAATACACAGAAAGCACTCTGATTTCCCTAATCTATTTTTTTAATTTAGGGAAAAAAGTTAGTCTCGATCCACTAAATTGATTTTATGTCCTGTTAATAAACTTTTACCCACAGTTTGCAAAACTGTATCCCAACAGTTTTTATCCTTCATGTGCTTAAACTGTTCTGGGGCCTAGAAAATGAAAAATGATTGTAACAGTGTCACTGTCCTCGAAAGGATTACAGTCTGTGGGGAAGATATATAAATAATGTGTGGTAAGAAAGTAATGCAGGTGCAATTAGGCAATCTTTAAAGGAAGGAAATGCTAGTATTTTCCCAGAAGTGTGGGGAAACATCTTAGAGGGGCTGTGGTTGAGTAAACTCTTCAAGCATAGCTAGGGGTTTACCGTGCAGAGAAATTAGGGAAATACATTTTGGTATTATTCTTCTAGGGAAGAGCAGGTGTGACGGCCCAGAGGTACAAATAAGGACAGTGAAATTAAGTGACATATGACTTAATGACGCCCCCATGCAGGGTGGGTAGAGTCGAGGCTGGACAGGCAGAAAGAGGCACAGCAGAGGGCATGATATACCAGATTAAGGAGTAAGAACATTGTCCACAGGGCAATGGAAGACATTACTTAAAAGGAGGGAAGGCTGCGACCAGATTTCATACGTGAGTGGAATGGAACTCTCTCCTGGAACTCACCACGATGTCAGTGGACTTCACTGTTTTCTCCACTGGACTGCGAGTTTCCAGAGGGCTGGGACTCTCTATTATAGTTGTGTTACATGGACCCATCACAATCCTCACAGAAAAACCGAAGAAGGCTCCCGTTCTCAAGTCCACCTGGCCTGGTAACTGTCCTACCTATCTCTCCATCCTACCATGCTACCTTCTGGTCCCACCTTGGGACAGTGTGTTCCAGGGGGTGCCATTCTGACCTGGCCCAGGCCCGTCCACTGACATGCTCACCTTGGATTTCGGGGTAGAGGGCCATGTAGAGCAGAGCCCAGCGCAGGGTCGTCGAAGTTGTCTCCGTTCCAGCAAAGAAGAGGTCCAGGGTGCTGTAGATGAGGTTTTCTTTGTGGAAACTTGAAGTAGCACTGCCCTTATGCTAGAAAGCACAATGATTATTGGTTTATTCAGATGTTTCTTAGTTGCCACAACACAGAGGCCCTCATCCTAGAGAAAACGTGGAAGGAGAGAGCCCAGGAGAAATGACTTTCCCTTTGGTCATCTCAGGAGGCAGAGGCTTATTACTGCAACATCACTAGAGTCCTCCTGCCCCAAGTGCTGGAAGCTTTTATTAGCTTTGGTGGATGAAACAACACAACTCATTTTTTTACACCCATCATTTGGGAGAATCTAGTATTACACTGGAAAAACAGCCTTGGGTTCCAATATTAGCCACACCATTCACTATCTGTATGACTTGAGCAAGTTAATAAACCTTTCTGTGCTTATATCCTATTTCACAAAATAGAAATAACAATACTCACCCCTTAAGATGGCATTATGAATTATGCGAGATGGAAAGGACACATAGCAAATTCTCAACAAATGTTTGTACTGATACCAGAAAGAATAACTGAATTTCTCTAAAGTACAATAATTCTCATATCTCCCTGTTAATCTTTTCCTTTTTAGGTTAAACTTCTCTGATTCCAACAGCCATTCCTCATGGCACTCCAGCATCTTTGCCACGTTCCTCCAGAAGCTTCAATGCATCAACATTCCTCCCTCTGTGGTCCCACACCTGCACACCATATAGCAAGTGACGTTTCCCCCTCTGAGGAGTAATCAATGCTTCTATTAATGTTATGCCAATCAGGTGAAACAAGAGTGGAGTTGGAAAGAAATCCACATTTCTGCCAGCTCCAGGAGAACGAATGAATAATCTGAGAAGACAATGACACAGATGCAGTGATGTGTGTTAACCAGAGGTGTTACTATGGTAAAGGATATACATCCCATTTTGCTTTTTTTCCTGCTTCTTTCCTATAGTAATATTAAAAAGCGGATGACATGGCGATGAGGGAGGAAGGCAAATGTCCATCCCATTTGAGGCTAATCTCTGGCAACTGACACAGATTTACTTGTGTTCTGCACTGGGAGCTGGGGGAAGGGGTAGGTAACTGGGCACTGGTCCAACTAATAATGAAACAGCACTTATTCTTCCTTTTCTGTGTATCTCCCTCAGATATGGGCAGAGGACAGAGAATAGATCATGAGAAGACAGTATTTGGGCTTTCCAAAGCCCTTAAGCCAAATACCGTTAAACCTCTATCTTTATTTCTAATTGTCTCATCAATTAACTCATAAATCAATTCTGAGTTAATGTTATTCCTACACTCTATGAAGTATTGCCTCTATTTTCCTCCCCTGTGGTAGGCTGAATAATGACCCACAAAGATGTCCATGTCTTAATCTCTAGAACCCGTGAATGTTACACGGCAGAAGGGACTTTGTAGATATAGTGAATTAACGATACTGATATGGGAAGATTATCCTGGATTATCCCAGTAGGCCCAATATAATCACAAGAGTCTTTATAAGAGGGAGGCAAGAAAGTCATAAAGAGAAGATGTGAGGATGGTGGCAGAAAAGATGCTACATCGATGGCTTTGAAGATGATGGAAGGGGCCCTGCGGCAGGGAGTACAAGCAGCCTCTAGATACTGGAAAAGTCAATCAGTGGATTCTGTCCTAAAGCCTCAAGTAGGAGCCAGTCCTGCCCGCAACTTGACTTCAGCCCAGTGAAACTGGTTTCAGCCTTCTGACCTCTAGAACTGTAAGGGAACAAATGTGTGTTGTTTTAAGCCCCACGTTTGTGGTGATTTGGTACAGCAGCAATAAGAAACCAGAATCCCCTCATTTGCTCTTTAAGAGTAAAACTCAGGTAACAGCTCTGGTTTCCTCACCTTTTCTATTTCCTTGAGGTAAGCATCAATGAAGTCTCTTGCTTCAGCAGGATTCCAACCTCTCTTGTGGTTTTCAATCACACGGGCAACAAACATTTTCAGTTTCTCCCAGTTCCTGAAGAGCATTTGGTGGGGTCCAGGAAGGAAATTCATTATCCTTGGAAAGACATTGTAGAGCTGATGGAGAAAACAAAACAGTCATGGAGACAAGGGAGTGCCAGTTTTCTACTTTTGAAGATAATGAAACCACATTCTCTTTCCATCTCTTTTATTTACTTAAATTTAACCCTTGGAGTCATCCTTGACTCTTCTTCTCTCTCTCAACCCTCTTCTTTCCCCTCAGGCAAAGCACTTCAGCTCTCCATCCAAAATATAACCAGTCTCGGACCACTTCTCACCACTCCATGTGCTTTGTCTTCCTTGTACAAACCACCAACATTTCTTACCTGGATGCTGTAAAGCCTCCAACAGGTTTCCTGATTCTATCCTTAACCCCATGCCCAGTCTATTTTCCACTGAGCTGCCAGAGGGATCATTTAACTGTTTAATTGATTATTTCACTTTTTGGCTCTCAATCCTCCAATGACTTTCCATGACATTTAGACAAAATTCTACACCATTCTCCTAGACTGGAGCTCTACATGAGCTGGCCCCTCACCCTCCTGCCACCTCCTCTGCTATCACTCCCTGCCATCTTACTCTCTTTTACTCTTTCAAGTCCAGCCCCATTGGCCTCTGTGAAAACATAAAAAATATTCTTGTTTAGGACACTGCATTTGCTATTCCTTCCATCTAGAATGGTTTTCCTCTGAAATCTGTATAACTCCAGTTCCTTTAATTTATTAATGTGCTGCTCAAATGTCACCTACTTGGACCTGTCTTACCTGATAATCTTACAGTTAGTAGCACTTCTGATACTCTCTTTCCATTCCTTTATTTTGTTTTATTTTTTTCTGTGACAATTATCATTAGTATGTGTATGTATATATATTTGGGGGTGTGTGTGTGTGTGTGTGTGTGTGTGTGTGTGCGCAAAATGTCTATCTATGTAAACGTATCTGTGTATCTATCTATGTATCTACATACCTATGTATGTATGTATCTATCTATGTATGTATCTATCTATGTTAAATATGTATGTGTATTTATTTGTCTGCCCCCACTATGATATAATCTCCATGTGGCTAAGATATTTTTTACTGAAATAAAGTGGTCTTTGAATATATTTTCTCTAATAATACATAGTAGAAAATAGATAGCATAAGGTAATAGAAAGTTGCCTAGATTTTACATGAAACAGGCATGGGTTTGACAATTAGCTCTGTTTCTTTCTAGCTATAATACTTCGGTAATAATAGTAATAATAATAATAATAGTAGTAATGATGTGATTTGTGGCTACTTTAGCTGCCAGTGGGGCCCGATGGTTATTTTCATGACTAAATGACATGAGATCCATACTGCACTTGACACAGAGCCAGTAGACTACTATGGGATGTGCTTACATATTCCCATATCTGTTTGCACGCATCAGGATGATCCATTTCATCTTTAAAGGACTGCTGTAAAAAATTATCTGCAATAAAGTATGAAGAGTTGTCCATCAAAGTGCCTGGTCTACTTTGGGTCTCTAAGAAATGCTTCTTACCCACGCCCTACTGCCCCATCCTACCCTCCCAGGATTTCTGTTCCCTGGGGACAGTCAGCCGGGTACCCACTGAACTCCCATGACTTCCTACTTCCTAGGTTCTGTCTTAACAGGAGGGAAGAAACTGGAATAATTAGATGGGGGGCTACCATGGTTAGAAGTGAGAACAAGGAACATTATTCAAAAATAACATTGACAATAAATCATAATAGCTCACATTCATTATGCCCCTTTAAAGTGCCAGGAATCATGCTAACTACTTTATCAGTATTGGTGTGATGGATCCATAAGTCTCCAGCTAAAGATACTTGTTAAGAATAAATAAAACCCTTGGGGCTGATTTTCCCCTAGAAGTGTCTTCCAAATCCACAAATGTGGCTGAGAGGCCAAGAAGCTGAGTAGAGGCTTTGACAGACTCACAGCACTGGCAGGACAAAAGTGGAGAGCAGGGCCTACCAAGGAAGGGGTGAGTTTGACCCCTCTAAATCTATACCCTACAAAGTTAGAAGACTGATAATATCAAGTATGGATGGACATGTAAGTAGTGAAACCACCTGGGAAAACTTTAAGTATTTTTTACAGGTGTAAATGAAAGAGAAATGAGTGGATGTGTCCACATGAAGGATTGACAAGAATGTTCATTCCAGATCCCCAAATTGGAAATCCCCCGTGTTTATTAATAGGGAACAGAATAACAAACAGGGGCATATTCATAAAATAGAAAAGTAAGCAGATTTTTTTTTAAAAAGTGCAACTAACATATGAATCTGAAAACAATGTGCCGAGGGAGAGTCAGGCAAAGAAGAGTACTTCTGAGGGAGGATGGACATGGAGGACTAGGGAGGGACATGGAGAGGAGAGACACAAAGGTGATGGCAATATTGTGCTTTTTAAAGAAAAGAACATAGGTCCATAGGCGCACTTCATGTAAAGATTGGTACCTTATACGAATGTCA
>NC_041217.1:133802201-133822449 GCF_002837175.3 Physeter macrocephalus | reverse complement strand
CGGACGCGCAGGCCCAGCGGCCATGGCTCACGGGCCCAGCCGCTCCGCGGCATGTGGGATCCTCCCAGACCGGGGCGCGAACTCGGTTCCCCTGCATCGGCAGGCGGACGCGCAACCACTGCGCCACCAGGGAAGCCCAATATTGTGCTTTTTAAAGAAAAGAACATAGGTCCATAGGCGCACTTCATGTAAAGTTTTGTACCTTATACGAATGTTAGAAACGTTCTTTGTCTATAGTCAATATTTAACAATATTATGTAAAATACTAAATTCAACAGATTGACTACAAACATGTTTGTGTTAAAGTAAATTTTAAAAGGTTATATGTTAGCTTAAAAAAAAAAAAAAAGGAAGAGCTCATCTGTGTCTGACATCAGCCCAATATCCTTATCCAAGATAGGAAGTGAGAACTGCCTCACCTGGCACCACATTGATGTCTCGAGATATGTGACCTCATCCAGCAGCCTCAGCAGCTTCTGGAACTGATCGTCCTCATAGTCAAAGCGCTCCCCAAATGTGATGGAGCAAATAATATTGGAAACTGCATTGTTGATTTTGAAGTGAGGGTCGAAAGGCTGTCCTAGAGGCAGAAGAAGCGATGGATCCTTCAGATTGTTTTCTTTCTCTTTCCCTGAGAGTCTATTCGACATGACATATGACATACTGACTACAGAACCACCTCTGAGACTGTGGCCCCAGCACACTACACAGGGTCTAACATACAGCAAGTATTCAGTCAATGCCTGGGAAGTCAAACTGATGACGAGGATTTAAAACAAATAATGAGTTTAATACCCAACTTCTTATTCTTAATTCTTGAGCTTCATGAGGGCAGGTCATGGTTAGCTGTTCACTGTTATCCCCTCAGTGCCCTATGCAGTGCTGGGTGCAGGACAGGCACCTAGACTCTTATTAATCACCTGGTTAGTGAATGAATGAGACACAGTTCCCTGCACCTGTCCTATGACACACTCACCGTTCTCCTCTCCTATTGCCTGGATGAGGAAGTGGGTCTCTTCCTGAATGCGCTCCTCTAAGCTCTTCCTTCCTAAACCAAAGTTCTTCAGTGTTGTCAGGGCAAACCTTCTTTGTTCCTTCCATACCTGGCCTATGGACATGATCAAGCCTGGAAAAAGAAAGCCAACATTATGAAAAGAAAACCAACAAGAGCCATGGGGGATAATGCATCAGATGGAAGGAAGGAGAAGGGCATTAAGGTGCTTGAAAACTATTCAGAGAAATAATCCCAAAGCAATAGATATAGTGGCTAGCATTTACTGACTACTTCTAATGCCGGACACTTTAACATTTTTAATGCATTGTGTAATTTAGCACTCACAGAACCTCTCTGAGGTAGGTCATATCATAACTGCCAACCCTCCCAACAATTTTGTTGATAAGGAAACTGAGGCACAAGGGATAAAAGGAAACTGCAAGGTCTCAGAGTTAGTAAGCAGCTGAACAGGTATTCAAATTCAGTTCTGCCTAACTCCAAAGCCCATGTTTTGATAACTTGTCACATAAGTATATGTAAGTATTTATGTTATGCAACATACTAAGAATGCACTTAGGGATTAGACAAAATCCATACTCATAAGGAGGCAAGGCCTTTAGGAGACGCCCTATCTAAGCTGGACCTTAAAAAATAAATGAATCATTCAAGAGCATGGAAGAGTGAAAAATCTATGCAGAAAGAACAACACAGGCAAAGGAAAAAAAGAAAACCATCTTGGTGTGTTCAATAGATGATCATTTATTTCATAATACAGGTGAGGCCACACTTCTTTCATTTCTTCACTTCCAGAGCACTCTTCAACTCCTTTTAATATCTGCCTTTGGCCTCTATCACCTCAAGGACATGGCCTTCCCTGCTATCCAGTCCAGGATCCTTTTCAACCTCATCTTGATGAGTCAGCAGCATGAGACACTTCTTTCTTCTCTCTTTTCCCAGGATGTGACACTCTCCAGTTCTCCTCCTAATTCTCTGACTGCAGAGAACTTACCATATCTTTTGTTAATTCATCTTCTATTATATTTCAAAATGATCTAGTTCTTCATTCAAGTTCTGCAAGCCTCTTCTCCCCTTATCTATGCTCCATTTTTGGGAAAATCTCATTAGCTCTTTCTGTCCCTCAGCTCCAGACATACATACAAGTCTCTGCTTGACTCTGCTGATTTAAAGGCATTTCAAACTCAGCATATCTACGACTGAATTCATGATTGCTCCATACAACTCCCCACCCAGGCCAGCCGACACCTTGCCCTCCTCCAAATGTTCCTTCTTTCCTTTACCTACCCATTTGGGTATCTACCTCAATACCTCATTCTCTCTCTGTCTAGGTCATCATGTCTTATTGGATTTGCCTCCTGAATATCGTAAATCCATATATCTTCATGGCCACTCTCCTGGTCTAACCTACTGTACTGTCATTTCTTGCCATCTCCCTAGTCCAAGCCACCACTTTCTCTAACTTAAAATGCTGCAATAGTCTCTTGTTCTCTTTATTCCATTCTTGACATTGCAGCCTAAAGAAGTCTTTAAAATGTACCACGTAAGTACGATGATTCCTTTCTCTACTGAAACCGTTCAAGAGCTTTCATTATTATTAGGATAAAAATCAACATCCTTAACAAGGAGATGCATGAACTATTCCTGGCCAAACTCAGCACCTTCATCTCCATTTAATTATCTCCGTTTAAACCCTGTGCTTCCCACACTGGCCACCTTTCAATTCCTCAGTTCACTGCCCTTCTTCCCACCTCAGAGACTTTTCATTCTCTATTCCCTCTAACTGGTTGCTTCTTCACATTTGTCACTTACTTACATTAGCTTTTCCTGAGTCTCTGAATTAGATTAGATACACCTAAGAAGTGCACCTTGCTCTTATCTCCATTAACAGTTAAGGCCTGAAATTATTAGAGTAATTGATATTGTTTTTCTGAATGGAATGTAAGTTACAGAAGAACAGGATTTTGTCGTTCTACTCACGGTTCTGGCACTGGTGCCTAGCACTGGGCTTCAACTTGGCTGATAATAAATAGAGTGAATGGATATAGTGTTAATGGATGAACTATTTCAAAGAGGAATTGAGAAGCACCTGAAAAATATGGTGCTTTGGTAGAAGAATAAATCTGAGTTTTTCATTTAGATTTTTAAACGTGTTTGTTTCTTTAATGATGATTTTAAGTGTTCATGCCAAACTCTTCTAATATAGATGGAAGGGTTAAGATACCTTGTGGGGCACAGCCTTAATAATAGAGCACAAGGAACTAGAGGCAAGAAGGGATTACATTATCAGCAGGAGGAAGCAGATCCACATCCATTTTCCTAGGGAAGAGATCTGAATGGGAAAGCAGAAAGAGAGAGCGAGAACACATTGCCTTTCTTAAAAAACACATCACATCACTGAGCGATGTGAATACTTACTAATTAAAGCAGCCAGAGTGAGTTCATGCAGGTGATGCAACTTCTCTCAAATCCCTGACATTAGGGCTAACCCTGCCAGTTTCCCTGAAGGGGTGTCTGTAACAGGGAAATGTGGCCACTCAGCTTCTTTTAGGGGAAGGAATTTTATGATGGGCCTGGTCCCTGGGAGTGTTGGAGAATTACAGTCACAAAGGTACCTTTCACAGACTACAAGAATATCAAATGTGCACATCTTATATTAGTCAAGAAACTTACCATTTTTCCTAAAAACACGTTCTCGAATAGGGGTTATAGGGCGGTTCACAAAGTTTTGGTCCTGGTGGACAAGGACTTCTTTGATTAAGGGCAATCCAGTTATAATAACTGAAGGCAAGTCACCGAATTCCAGGCTAAAAAGGTTCCCATATTTCTTCACAAACTGAAAAATAGTAAAATAGTCACAGAATATGCACATGTCTGTGTGTCCAGGAATAGAGGGTTTGTGTAGCTGTGGGAGCTTGGATGGGTGGAGGGGGTGTCTGTGTGCACACCTGTGTGTGCACTTAGGTCTGATGGTCTGATGGGGATGTTTCTACCTGTTTCCATTTCTCCTCCTCTCAACTAGACTCGGGCTGAATCCACTACAGGACATAGACATTCCTCATAAACATTCATTCATATGTTCAACTGCCTCGAATTGAGTGAGTATCCACCATTTGGCCTGAGAATAAGGCCTAAAGATTTAACCAAATAAACAAGGTCTTTAATTGCAAGCATCTTAAAATCTAGTGAAGGGAGAGAATTCATACATGTGACTCACCAGAGAAGGCTGAGATATGAACATGGACTTCTTAGTAAATCATATCTGTTTAACCAGGAGAGAATGTCCCCTTCCTCAACATATTCTAGGTGACAGAAAATTCATTATAGGGCTGGGACCAGGTATGGAGAAGAGCACACTAGTTCTGGAGCCATGTGCAAATCTTAACTCTGTGGCTGACTAGCTGTGAGCTCCAGGGAAAGTTGCTTCACTTGTTCGGAGCCTCAGCTATAAAAGGAGAAAATTATTCTTCCCTCAAAGGGTTCTGTGAAGAAGAATGAGAGCAGTGATGTGAAAGGCACTTTGTTCTCTGGTACCTGGCAGACAGCCACTCGAGCCTCTGGGGAATGAATGGGCTCTGTGTGCAAAGGGATATGGAGGCACTTGCTCATGTGACAGACAGGACAAGAGCACGGGGATGATGTGCGAGAGAAAGGAGCTGGTGGTCCCAGACAACCACGTCCACTGGGTGCCATGATAAGCACCTTTCACATTTTATTTCATTAACCTCACAACTACCCTATGGTAGTAATGATTTTCCTTGTCTTTCAGTAAGAAAAATGAGTCCTAGTAGAAGTAACTTAGCCAAGGGGACAAAGCTATTGGGTGTTGGTGAAATTTGCCAAGCATTATGTAAGATTTAAGAACAAAGCCATGAACCCAAGATGGTGCTTGGACCTTAGAGTTTAGTGGATGTGACAGAATGAATGTGGGAATGAGGGTGAGGGAGCTGGGAGAGGAAGAGTGAGACAGAGAGAATGGAATAGCGTGTGGGTGTGTCAGGAGTGTACACAAATGTTCAGGTATGTGCAAATATGGCTTGGACCGCTGTCACGGGTCATAAATCAAAGTCTTCCTTGACATGCTTACTCAAGAGAGGAATCTAAGTAGACTGCAGGGCTGTGTCTTACTAAGGCTGTGGTATCAAACAGAAGCGCTCATTTCCGCCAGGTATCTGTGGCCCCACCTCCCCAGCTGCCAGGCAATTATGCTCTCCCATGTCACCTCAAGCTCCCTGGACTGTGTCACCCCTTCAGAGCAAATACCATGGATTTAGTCTCATTCTACCACCCTGCTCCCACATTAAAGACCAAGACTGAACTCCATCCTTCCATTGTCTTGTTGGTCTACAGTCTTCCATCCATGTTTGTTCATCACTAGCACAGTAAGTCTGTCTTGTTAGAAAGAGCAGAGCCAAGAGGCCATCTTAGTCTGGTCTGCCTCTAAAGTGCACGTCTTGTTATAACAAATGGCAGGAATGGGTCTGCATAAATCAAGACATTTTATTTCATCATGCTGAATGCCTGGATGAACTTCTTAGGTTTTACAGAAAGGATTTCTTGACTCTTTCAGAATATACAGTAAAAATATTTTTGGAATGGCTGAAAATCTCAGGTTAAGCTAAAGGACTCCTAACTGACAATGTATACAACCTGGAATCTCAGCTTGTTCTTGGAGGGGACTGGGCACTCCAGTAGTGTTTACTGAAATGAACTTCTACAGAGTTTCACCTCTTACCAACTCTCTGCCCACGTATATTTCTAGTCTGGCAGAACTACATCAAACACTTTTATGGCATGATCAACTGTGTAAACATGGATACATCAAAGGACCTCCTGCAGCCCTGGTACCAACGGTGGTGCTGTCTACCAATTCTTAAGTAACCATGCCAGTCACTGTGCCAATGGCTTTACTTGGAGGTAAATGTAAGTCCCAGTGTCATCTGAGAAGACTTTGTAAGGTAGAGAATAAATTTCGATGTACAAAAACAAACAAGTTCTTAAGAAAAAGACAGTGTAAGGGAAAAAAAGAGGTTAAAAATAAGGTTGTTCAGCCTCCTACACTATTGGTGGGGATGTAAGAAGGTACAGCCACTATGGAAAACAGTATGGAGGTTCCTCAAAAAAACTAAAAATAGTGTTGCCATAGGACCCAACAATCCCACTCCTGGGCATATACCCGGACAAAACTATAATTCAGAAAGATACACATACCCCTATGTTCATAGCAGCTCTATTCACAATTGCCAAGACATGGAAACAACCTAAATGTCCACCGACAGATGAATGGATAAAGAAGATATGGTGCATATATACGATGGAGTATTACTCAGCCATAAAAAGAATGAAATAATGCCATTTGTGGCAACATGGATGAAACTAGAGATTATCGTACTAAGTGAAGTAAGTCAGAAAGAGAATGACAAACACCATATGATATCACTTGTGGAATCTAAAATATGACACTACTGACACAACGAACTGATCTATGAAACAGAAACAGACTCACAGACATAGAGAACAGACATGTTGTTGCCAAGGCAGGGTGTGGGAGAGGGATGGTATGGGAGTTTGGGGTTAGCAGATGCAAACTATTATGAATAGGATGGATAAACAACAAGGTCCTACTGTATAGCACAGGGAACTATATTCAATATCCTGTGATAAACCATAATGGAAAATAATATAACAAAGAATCTATATATATGTATAACTGAATCATTTTGCTGTACAGTAGAAATTAACATAGCATTGTAAATCAACTATGCTTCAATTTTACAAAAAGGTGGTTCAGGAGGCTAAAACAGGCTTAAAATCAGAAATGAAAATAGAAAAATCAAGAGAAAAGGAATAGCACAGTAGCTATAAAAGGCAAATAAAAGTAATAGGTTACAGGAAATTTCATATGAACGATAAATATTCCAAATGTAAGATGAAGCACTTAAATAATAAAGTAGAGCAAAATAAATGTTTAGAATAAAAAAAATTAGAAGTGGTGAGTTAGTGAGACAAGAGACTGAACCACGAGATATAAAGTTGAGGAAGATTCTACTTAATTTAAGTTCTTAAACTCAAAAGCCAACAGAACAAAGACAGGAAAAGAGAAAAAGGAAAAAAGGAAGAGTGTATCAATTCTTATTCCCACTAGCAGTAGGTGAGAGGGTCTGTTCCTCTGAACACTCACCAGCACTGAGCTCTGTGCTCAAGGAGGGCTAAGATTCTCTCTCACTCGCTAAACTGTATTTTAAAATGTGTCACTCAACGCATTTGTATTGCTTTTATAGTTACAAAGCATTTCTATCCAATAAAGCACAAAAAAGAAACCTAAGGCCGTAGGGAATAAAGCTTCATAACACTTCTTACACTTTTTAAGTCATGAAATCCTTCAAAAATCTAGTATGTTATGGATCTGGTAAAGCAAAACCCTGTACACATGAATACATTTATGCATAAATGCAGTTAACCAGCCCCCTGGGGTCTCTGAACTCCTGCTAAGGATACTGATCTCACTGGTAGTTCTTGGGGTTATGCTACGTTTCTGGGAACAGCCTGTGGAAATCAAATTCAAGTTCAATCCAACAGGTTTTTATGAAATGCTTTCAGAGTTGTCAGGCACCTTCTGACATTGCTATGTTATATGTGAAGGCAATACAGAGATCAATATGCTATGGTGTTTTCCTGAAGTGTCAAAGCCTCTCGGGGAAGGCTGACTACAGAAAAAAACTAATGCATAGTGGAAGATGATATATGTTATAATGCTGGAGCAAGGGGCATGAAGCTATTGAAAGAAGAGAAGAATTCCACTCCAGGTACGGGAGAAAGCTTCTAAGAGGAGCTGATATTTGGGCCAGATCGTAAATGAAGGTGTGGGTACCTGCAAAAGGATATGTGTTGTGAAGGCGAAGATTTTAGGCTGTGGGAATAGCATACACCAATGCAAAGACAGGAAAATGTGGGCTTTCAGGAACAAGTGAGCTCTCTTTTCTGACTGCAATATAGGTTCATTAAAGAGCACTAACCCTGTGGTTGGTCAAGGCCGGGTGCTGGAGGTACAGGTCCTTAATCTTAAGATGCCCCCAATCTAATGAAGCATACAGATAAGTAACCAGTTCTTATTATTACCATTCTGTACAATAAATTATTAAACGGGGGAAAGCAGGAAGCGCATAAGGGGACCAAAGGCTAGGATAGGTTTCTGGGAAAAAATACCTTCTCATTTGTGTACGGAGAGGGGAAACAAGCCTGGCAAGTTAATGTGAGCTAGACCAAGGATATACAAATGTCAAGTGAAATATTTTGGATCTTGTTTTGTTTGCAACTAGAAAACTGATTAGGAGAGGTAAGGGCAGTGAGTGCTTAAGAACTTGGATTTTTGAAGTCATACAAATCCATTTATATCCAGCTTCTGCTTTCACTTTCTATGTGATTTTTGGTCGAGTTATTTAACTTCTCTGTGTCCCAGTTTCCAAATCTATAAAATGTGGGATATTACTAATTCCCATCGTTGGGATGGTGGTGATAAGTAACCATAATACTAAAATAAATAATAAAATTATTTATTGTTATTGATATATTTGGGAGTATATTTTAGCAAAAGGACTCTGGTTAGATCTGGACAAAGGAATGGAGGGGAAGTGGCCAGAGAGTGGATTAATGCAGCCCACGCAGCAATCAGGCCAGACAAGGTATGCAACCTCAACTGGCTTTTCCTTGAGTTTGTTACTATAAATTTTTGAAGAAAGGAGGAGGGTCGTAGATATAGAAAGAAGCATCAACTATGTGCTAGGCACCCTGGCAGTAAACTGATATTCATAAACTTGTTTGATTCTTATAATAACCCTACAATGTATTCTTTGTTTTCAGAAAAAGAAGCACAGAGATTTAGTGCCTAGCTGGTGGTCATAAATTTGGGCTCTTCCTAACTCACTCTGTATGTCTCATCCTTAACTGAAAGCTTGAAGATATTCTCTCTCTCTCCTTCTGAGTGATGAAGCTCCCTAAATATTAGCTGGCCACATGACTTCCTAATCAAAAACCACATTTCTCAGCTTCTCCAGGTGTGGCCAACGGGACGGAGGTAGTGGTGATGTGTGCATCTTCTGGGTCATGTCCTTAAAGGAAAGTTGCTTCTCACCACCTGCTCCTTTCCCCTTTCCATGGACTGGAACTCATACATGAAGATGTTGTAGGACGAGAGCAACATGATAGAAGGAACTGGGGTTTCTGGATGACCTTGTGGTACAAAGCAGCCTTCCTACCCTGGTCTTCCTGCCTACCTCTGAACTCACTTCTGAGAGAGAAATAAATTTCACTCTTTTTTTACACCACTGTATTTTGGGGCCTTTTTATTACAAGCAGCTTAATGCATATCCTCATAATACATTTATCCACCTTATCTACCATTCTCCCACTTTAGTCCAATAAGATTTTCTCTTATTTAAATACATGCATATATAGCTGTGGTAGAGGAACTTTAGAAAAAAAGGGGAAAAACAAGAATGGCTCATGGTTCCCATCATGCCATACAAATAGGCCAGTTTCTTCACTGCCCTCTCACTTTGTTTTAGCTCATGTCACTTCCTCCCATTTAAAAATCTCCTGTCTACTTTACTCCATATAACCACTTGCCTAACATTTCTTCCCAGTTCAGCCAAATTTATTTCAACATTCTATAGAGGTTATATCCCCAGGGCTTCCCATTCACAGTGATCCCACCTCATGATATCTCATTTGGTTACCAAAAGTTTATAACACACATTTCATCATACACTGTCTTGTACTGTCCTGTCATATAATAAGCACTTCATAAATGTCTGTTGGATAAATGAACCCCTGGATAAGTCAATTACCCTCTAACTACATCGTGAAAAGTCAGGTAGCATAAGTCAGAGAATAGGTATATGAGTCAAATAGTCCTATGTCCAAGTCCTTGTTTGGCCATTATCTATGTTGAATAACTTGGGGAAATCGCTTTACCATTTTCAGCCCATCTGCTCAGAGGTAAAATGGAAACAACATCAGAAGATTGTTGGGATGTTCTCATTGTTTCCATATCATCTCCATGGGATACAGGTGCCTCCTTATTTCTGTAGAGTGGTAGAAATCAGAATTTTGCCCACTGACTACTTCAAGGAGTCTCTTTACTGCAGTTCAGGGGTGATAGTCACAATTCAGCTCATAGAGTCAGCAGGGAAGGGGCACCGCCTTATTGCAAAGGTAGGATGAAGGCAAGTTTCCATGCATCTTCTTCACTGCTGTAGCCCCTCATTAGGATGTGGGAGGGTCACATCTCTTATGGTATTTGTCTCCAGAAAAGGAAAGTAGAAAGGTTGAAATGTTCTGTCCTGGTGGACTACCCTTTATCTGGTCCTTTGACTACAGAGAACAGTGTTTTATTGGTGTTACTTTTTGTATGTGTCAGTATCATGATGATGAGGAGGAGTAAAATGGAATGCTTTTACTCACTCTTGTCTGGAATCAGAAACTTGGTCTGTGCCCTTGTTTTACCATTAAGATAGATATGACAAAAGTGGTTAAATGATTTTTAGCCTCATGTCATAAAACTGGCCAGGGATGAAACTGAGGCTAGGGTCTTATCTCTGGCCCAAAGATTTTTCATCAGAAGTGTTAAATTTTATTTTATATAGGTTTGCAATGAAATATTTTTGGCTGTAAAAAAAATGGAGTTAAATGGTGTGATTTAGTTGTAATTAAATTTACATTCCAGCAATTTGGAAATATTAAGTACCTATCATTAACTACCTATCATTACCTATCTATCTATCTTTACTTACCTATCTATCATTACCTATCAGCTATAACATTAACTATCTGCTAGGTCTTGTATGTGGATGTATATTCATTTTCATTTGATCTTCACAAAAGTCCAAAATTACTCATGTTATAGTCCAAAATTACTCATGTTACCAAGAACCAGAGAAATTTCAAATTGAATGAGTTGAAACTAATACTGAGATGATAAAGATGTTGCAATTATAGGATAAAGATTTTAAACCAGCTACTGAAAATATGTTTCAATAAACAATTATACTCTCAAAAAAATTTTTAAATAGAAAATCTTAACAAAGAACTAGAAAATATACATAAGAACCAAAGAGAAATTTTAGAACTGAAAAATACAATAATGTAAACAAAAAACTCAATAGAGCAACTCAGTGGCAGAGTGGTAATGACAGAATAATCAGTGAAATTGAAGACATCAATAGAAAGTGTCCAATCTGAACAACACAGAGAAAATAGATTGAGAAAAGATAAAACAACTGAGCTTCAGAAACTGATATTAGAATAACAAAAGATCTGTCAGTTGTGCAATCAGTGCCAAAGAGTACCAGAAGGAAAGGAAAAAAACATGGACTTGAAAAAATATTTGAAGCAATAATGGCTGAAAAATTCTCAAATTTGGTACTAGAAAAACCTACAGATCCAAGAAGTTGTGAGTGAACCCAATAAATCCAAAGAATTCAACACCAAGACATATAATCAAATCTCTGAAACCAATAAAAACAAAGAAAACTTCTTGAAAGCATGCAGAGGAAAACAACTCATTACTCATGGGGAACAACAATTCAAATTACAGCAGATTTCTCATCAGGAACTAGAGAGGACAGAAAGAAGTAGCACAACATTTTCAAGGGTTTAATGAAAGAAACTTTCAACCTAGAATTCTATATCCAGTGATAATATACTTCAGAAAAGAAGGTGAAATAAAACATTCTTAGATGAAGGAAAGCTAAGAGAATTTTTTTTGCCAGCAGACCAGTTCTAAAAGAATAGCTAAAGAAAGTTCTCCAGTTAGGAAAGAAAGAGCATCAGAAAGGGTAAATAAATGGGTAAATACTGTAGACTAATCTTCTCTTCTTGAATTTAACAAATCATGTTTGACAGTTAAAAGAAAAATTATAATACTGCCTGAGGTGGTTCTCAATGTCTGTAGAGGTAATATTTAAGACAATTTATATATTATAAAGTGGGGGAAGGTAAAAGGACCTAAAGAGTTTTAAGGTGTCTGTATTCCACCTGAAGTGGTAAACTGTTGATACTTATTGCAATAAGTTATATACGCATAGCATGTAATCTTTACAGCAAGCACTTAAAAACAATACAAAGTGGGGCTTCCCTGGTGGCGCAGTGGTTGAGAATGCACCTGCCAATGCAGGGGACACAGGTTCGAGCCCTGCTCTGGGAAGATCCCACATGCTGTGGAGCAGCTCACCACAACTAGAGAAAGTCCGTGCGCAGCAACGAAGACCCAATGAAGCCAAAAAAAAAAAAAAAAAAAAAAAAAATACAAAGAGATATACTCAAAAACACTATAGATAAATTAAAATGGAATTCTCAAAAAATGTTCAAGTGACCCACAGGAAGACAGGAAAGGAGAAACAGAGGAGTAAAAAACAAAGTGAAAAATAGGAAACAAATAATAAATTGGCAGACTTATGTTTTAACAAGTCAATAATTACATTAAATATAAATGATCTAAATTCACCAATCAAATGTCTGATATTGGCAGAATGAAAAAAAATTACCCACCTATATGTTATCTACAAGAAACTCATTTCAAATAAAATGGTATAAGTAGATTAAAAGTAAAAGAATGGAGGAGCATATATTATGCAAATACTAATCAGAAGAGAACTGGTGTGGCTATATTATATCAGATAAAGTAAAATTCAGGCAAAGAAAATTACCAGAGATAAAGAGGGACATTATATAATAAAGAGCCAATTCACCAAGATGACATACAATTTTAATGTGTATACACCATCTCAAAGAGCTGTCAAATACATAAATGAAAACTACCAGAACTGACTAGAGACACAGAAAAACAAGTAATTATGTTGAAGACTTCGACAACCCTCTCCTAGTAACTGATAGAATCAGTAGACAGGAAGTCAACAAGGGTTCAGAAGAACTAAGGAACACAGTCATTTAATTATATCTAATTGACATACAATATAGAACACTCCACCCAACAACAGCAGAATTCACATTTTTTTTTCAAGTATGCGTGGTGTTGTATCTTGGGTCATAAACCAAACTTAACATATTTTTTAAAAATTGAAATTATGCAAAATATGTCCTCTGACCATAATGGACTCCAACTGGAAATCACTAACAGAAAGAAAACAGGAAAATCTCCCAATATTGGAAATTAAACAACACATTTATTAAAGAAGGGTATAGGTTTAGGAGCCTAGCTTTAAAATTCTGTAGACTAATCCTGTACCAAATGTGTGTTTCTCCCAGAAAGTGATAAAAATCTTCTCCATATGAATTTGAGTTTATATTATAGGCTTGTGTTTAAAGTGCTCCAGGCATTTCTAGGGAAAGGGGAACTATTTTTTGTTGGGCACCTACAATAAGCTGTATTCATATTGACCATTCACTGTTTTATTTAATGTTCACACCCACCTATCACAGTGTTGTCTGTCAGCAAGGTACCTGTGCTGAGAGGCAGGGAAGCAGCTGAAAATGCTTGAGAAAGTGCTGGATGTTGGAGGGAATTTTAAGGAATTCAGAGTGGCCACAGTTAGGAAGCCCTGATGGGAGACGATTACAAAGAAGTGGAAAGAGGCTACAGCAAGATTTCCAAGTGGCTCCCTAAGGAGTCTTAAAGCTGGGAAGCAGCAAGAAGCCTTGAGAAAGCCTAAGCAGAGGAGTGACATTTTAAAATGATTACTTTAGTGAGAGTGGATTGCAGGGCGAGGAGGCTGAATGTGAGGGGCTCAGTCCTTGTGGGGATGGGAGCAATTCAGTTGAAAAGCGGTGAGGATTTAGGTAGCAGTATCACCATTTTACACATGGGAAACGGAGCCTCCGAGAGGGAAAGTACCGGATTTTTCCCCCCAAGGATAATAATATTAAAAATACAAAGTGATTATATTATAAATATAATGTCCCAATAATATGTAACAAGACACACAATTAAATGACTTAAAGAACATATCGTGTCTGGCACACTTAAATAGTAAACAGTTAACAAAATTTCATCCCTAGAAGTGGAATCATGCCGGTTGCTGGTGAGGAGAGCGAGGCTCAAAGCTACCCGGGTGCCCGCTTTAGCCTCAGAGCCCCCCAGCCTCCCGCCCTCGGTACCCGGAATGGCCCTCGTCCTGCAGATCAGGGGCAGGACACGGCCCTGGCACCTTCGCCCACTCCTACCCTCTGAAGCGACAGGTGCCCCTTCTCAAAGTCCAGTTGGAAGAAGTTGCCTACGAAGGGCAGGCTCGGGGGCCCCGGCGGGTAGTTCTTCGGGCGCCGCCTTTTGAGGAAATCAGCAAAGAAGAGAAAGGCGACGGCCCCCAGCAGGACAGTGCGGGGACGGAGAACGGTCCAGAAGGCAGCCGCCAGGGAGCCCAACGCTGCGAGCATGGCGGCGACCTCGGCTCGCTCTTCCGCGGTGTGATCCAGCGAAGGTCCCGGCGGCTCTCAGCCTCTAAGCTGCCAGCACTGCCCTCCTTCCCCGCCTGCCCCCGGCCCCGCCCCGCCCCGCCCCGCCCCGCCCCGCCCCGCCCCGCTTCCCTGTCCAACCCTCACTCCGCCGCGCCCCTACCCTGGCCCGCTAGGCTCCAGCAGAGCCTGATCTGCATGACCCGTCTGGGGTCTTCCTCAGGCCGCGCCTCCTGCCACGCCCCCAACCCGCCTCCACCCAGTCCTCTACTCCCCTCTGCCTTCTCCCAGCCCGCCTGCCGCCCACCAGATGCCTGTGGCCGGATTCCTGGGAGAACAGCAAGGGTCTCGGAAAAGGCCTGGCTACAAGCGTTTTTATTAGTTAGTTAGAGAGCCTGTCTCTCTGTGAGACCATCGGGGCTCTTGAGTTTATTATGTCATCGCATCTCAGAGAGGGCCGCGGACACTTGAGCTCTGTGTTTTTCTATCACCGTCTCACCAAAGGACTGGAACCGCGCCTGGTAATAAAACAGGAAAACAGCAGCACCTGATATTTCCTGGGCGCTTACTATATGCCAGACTTCTTTAGATGAATTGCTTAATTCTGACAAATTTATGCAGATACCCTTCGTTCCATCTTGCAGTTGCAGAAACTGAGACAGAGGTCAATATCAAATACGTGGTAAATAAATGAATCCACCGGTCTGCAGCACATTTAAAGGAGGCCCTGTATTTGTAACTGTTTCGAAGTTTAAGAAGCATTACATCAAAGCTCTAGCACTGAGGCTAGTCTTTAATAGGTGCTTAATGATCATTGAAGGTAGGTGTCTTAGTCCTTGTCCTTTTTGGTTTGCTTAGTGAGATTCTTCCTCTGAAGCCTCAAGATGGTGTAGGACCCCAGGTTCCAACCTTCTATGCTATCCTGTATGCCTACCTGTGTCTCACCATTTGTGAGATACTCAAAACGTGAAGCATAGTACTGGAATAGTATAGCACACACTCAGGTTCTCAACATATATATAGACAACCTGCTTAAAATCTTTCTTTAAAAAGAAAAGATATGAGCATTCAAGTCTCTTTTCTATCTTCCAAAGTCTATAGGGAGATACTAGTCAGAGCTTAGTTTTTATCCTTCCAGTCCACATCTTCCTGTTTCACTATAGTTGTTATGCATCCATGCAGCGTTTCTAATATTTATATAAATGCTGTGTTTAAAATAATTCTACAATGGATTTTTTTTTTTTTTTTGCGGTACGTGGGCCTCACCGCTGCGGCCTCTCCCGCTGCGGAGCACAGGCTCCGGACGCGCAGGCCCAGCGGCCACGGCTCACGGGCCCAGCCGCTCTGCGGCCTGCGGGATCCTCCCGGACTGGGACACGAGCCCGTGTCCCCTGCATCGGCAGGCGGACTCCCAACCACTGCGCCACCAGGTAAGCCCTACAATCAATTTTTTTTCTCAGTACTTTGTGTTTGAGATCTATCTGGGTTGATACACGTGGCTTTAGTTTATTCACTTTAACAGCTATGTAGTTCTATCACTACCCCACAATTTTTGGGGGGGGTATAATTGACATATAACATTGTATTAGTTTTGGGTGTACAGCACAATGATTCATCTGAGCAAAATGATCACCCAAAAGGTCAAGCTAACAACCAATACTATACACAGTTACAAATTTTTTTTCTTGTGATGAGCGCTTTTGAGATATACTCTGTTAGCGACTTTCAAATTTGCAATACGGTATTAACTACAGTCACCATGCGGTACTTTACATACAGATGATTATTTTATTTCTGGAAGTTTGTACCTTTTTACCCCCTTCATCCATTTCACCCATACCCTTCTCCTGGCCTTTGGCAACCACCAGTCTGTATCTATGAGCTCTGTTTTTGTTTTTGTCTCTGTTTTCACATTCTACATATAAGTGAGATCATATAATATTTGTCTTTCTCTGTCTGACTTATTTCACATAGCATAATACCCTTGAGGTCCAACCACATTGTTGCAAATGGTAAAATTTCCTTAAAAATATATATAGCTCTCACATTTTTCTTATTCATTCATCCATTGATGGGCGTTAGATTGTTTCCATATTTCGGATATTGTAAATAATGCTGCAGGCAATATGGGGATGCCATCATCTTCTGTGTTTTCATTTTATTCAGATAAATACCCAGAAGTGGAATTCCTGGATCACATTCTAGTTCTATTTTTACACCACAATTTACTTACCCACTTCCATATCAATGAACATTTAAGTTTGTTATCTCCCTCCTTCCCTTTTTTGTTTGTTTGTTTTTGTCTTCTGTGGTTTTTTTTGGGGGGGGTTGTTTGTCTTGTTTTGTTTTGTTTGCGTTTAAACAATGCTGCAAGTGAGAGATTGTGCCATGGGCTGGAATGGATGATGTAACATTTAAGATTAGATGATCTCTATTGACTTCTTTTCATGGACTTTGTATAAATCAAGTGCTGGACTTTACCTAAAACGGTAATGGTTTCGATATATTTATAATAAACTGATTTAAACTTCTACAAGAAGAAAAATTAAGAACACTTCTTTGAAAACAAAGATGAAGCTTCACCTAATTTGCTTTCTCCTTTGTTCCTTCTGAAGTAAGGTCTCAAAGCTGTGATTAATATTTTCTCATATAATGAATACTCTTAGGACATTGTATAGCCTGTGGTAAGTACAAAGGGAAAAAAAGACATTTTCCACCTTAAGAGCTTTTACCATGATCAGTATGACCGTCCCTGGTTGAATATTGTTCTCTTCTTGTTCCATTAAGTTAAAATACAAGTCAGCACAGGTATTTGGTTCCTAATATTTTAAAATGTAGTATGACTTAAAAAAGTATTTTGTATAAGGTTGTGTGTGTACTGTGTCTATACCTCAGGTTCAAGTTACTGACTTTATGTTCTAAAGAAAAGTGAATAACACAAAATTAATAATATCCTTAGTTATAACAATAATGAGGTGATTACTGGTATTGGTGTTCAGTGTTATTTTGTACTTTATACTTTTCCCTTTATGTTCTCTATCTTGTACCAACTAATCCCCCAAATCACTGAGTTGCTCTTAAAAAAAAAAGAAAGAAAGAAAGAAAAGGAAGAAAGAAAAAGAAAAATGTTGATATTGTGTACATATATTTTGTCGATCAAGTCACACACATGAAAGCATGTAAAGCAACTAAGTGGAATATTAATTGCATGCTGGGAAATTATCAGATTAGTCCCTTCATTGGTTCTTACGCCACATGAATTCCTAGATAAATTGGTAATTCATTAATGAGTTAATTGTGATTACTACTATAAAGTGATTTTTTTCAGCATTAATTGAAAACTGTTATGTGAAACCTGTCTATCCAGAGAAGTTACACTGTATAAATATTAAGAAGTACTTTAGCTAGATTATTTTTGGTATTAAATTATATGTCAAGTACTTGAAGTGAATTTGAGTTTAAAAGTAAGGCATATTTCCTAAACGACAATAATAAATTCTTAATTTGAAAATATCTTATTTTGAAATTTTAAAGTTCTATTAGTTGTCTTCTATATCTTCTTCCACCACATAAATACATTGTTCAACAATTAAAAGACAAATGTTTTCTGAATGCTTTTAAGTATTTATTTTATTTTATTTATTTATTTAACTTTATTTATTTTTGGGTGCGCTGGGTCTTCGTTGCTGTGCGTGGGCTTTCTCTCTAGTTGTTGCAAGCATGAGCTACTCTTCGTCGTGGCACATGGGCTTCAGTAGTTGTGGCACATGGGCTCAGTAGTTGTGGTACATAGGCTTAGTTGCTCTGCAGCATGTGGGATCTTCCCGGACCCGGGATCGAACCCGCGTCCCCTGCATTGGCAAGTGGATTCTTAACCACTGGGTCACCAGGGAAGTTCAAGGATTTATTTTAAAAATTGATGTGGTATATTATTTTTAGAAAGAAATAACTTGGCCCATCAGGATTTTTTTTCTCATTATCTGAGAGTTGAAGGGCTTCCTGTAATAATTGTGAACAAACTTAATCTAAATGTGTTAACAAATATTCTTCTGTACTTTATTTGTATATCTTTAATGCCCTGAAAATCTAAAGGGTAATCTAAGCTAACATGTTTTACAATCTCCAAGAAGAAAAAAAAACCTGCTTTTTATATCAGCCTTTTAGATTTCTTGAAGAGTTTGGTGAAGAATAAAAGTACATGCTACAAGTATTGACAAAAATCTAAAAAACCTTTTCTATAAAACACACAATATTTAAATAGAGTTAGTCATGGAGGATCAGTGTTTAACAGTGGATATTTTGTCTTTTGTGTTTATATTATTATATTCAAATTGCAAGTACAGCTGACTCTTGAACAACAACATGGGTTTGAACTGTAAGGGTCTGCTTAAACACAGATTTTTTTCAATAGTAAATACTACAGCACTACACAATCCTTGGTTGGTTGAATCCATGGATGGTTGAATCCACGATGGTTGAATCCACAGATGCAGAACTGTATAACATTTTAATATTTGCCAAAATGGTTTTGTACAAGAAATCCTAAATATCTAATTTTTTTTTTAAGTTAAGGAGAAGTAAAGATTTTTTCAAACAAATATGAACAGACCAATCACAAGCACTGAAATTGAAACTGTGATTAAAAATCTTCCAACAAACAAAAGCCCAGGACCAGATGGCTTCACAGGTGAATTCTATCAAACATAGAAGAGCTAACACCTATCCTTCTCAAACGCTTGGAAAATATAGCAGAGGGAGGAACACTCCCAAACTCATTCTATGAAGCCACCATCACCCTGATACCAAAACCAGACAAAGACGACACAAAGAAAGAAAACTACAGGCCAATATCACTGATGAACATAGATGCAAAAATCCACAACAAAATACTAGCAAACAGAATCCAACAGCACATTAAAAGGATCATACACCATGATCAAGTGGGGTTTATCCCAGGAATGCAAGGATTCTTCAATATACACAAATCAATCAACATGATACACCATATCAACAAACTGAAGGAGAAAAACCATATGATCATCTCAATAGATGCAGAGAAAGCTTTTGACAAAATTCAACACCCATTTATGATAAAAACCCTGCAAAAAGTAGGCATAGAGGGAACTTTCCTCAACATAATAAAGGCCATATATGACAAACCCACAGCCAGCATTGTTCTCAATGGTGAAAAACTGAAACCATTTCCACTAAGATCAGGAACAAGACAAGGTTGCCCACTCTCACCACTCTTATTCAACATAGTTTTGGAAGTACTAGCCACAGCAATCAGAGAAGAAAAAGAAATAAAAGGAATCCAAATAGGAAAAGAAGAAGTAAAGCTGTCACTATTTGCAGATGACATGATATTATACATAGAGAATCCTAAGGATGCTACCAGAAAACTACTAGAGCTAATCAATGAATTTGGCAAAGTAGCAGGATACAAAATTAATGCACAGAAATCTCTGGCATTCTTATACACTAATGATGAAAAATCTGAGAGTGAAATTAAGAAAACACTCCCATTTACCATTGCAACAAAAAGAATAAAATATCTAGGAATAAACCTACCTAAGGAGACAAAAAACTTGTATGCAGAAAACTATAAGACACTGATGAAAGAAATTAAAGATGATACAAATAGGTGGAGAAATATACCATGTTCTTGGATTGGAAGAATCAACATTGTGAAAATGACTCTACTACCCAAAGCAATCTACAGATTCAATGCAATCCCTATCAAACTACCACTAGCATTTTTTACAGAACTAGAAAAAAAAATTTCACAATTTGTATGGAAACACAAAAGACCCCAAATAGCAAAAGCAATCT
>NC_041217.1:133774440-133801694 GCF_002837175.3 Physeter macrocephalus | reverse complement strand
CCACATCTTCTTTATCCATTCATCTGTTCATTGCAGCTCTATTTACAATAGGCAGGACATGGAAGCAACCTAAGTGTCCATCAACAGATGAATGGATAAAGAAGATGTGGCACATATATACAATGGAATATTACTCAGCCATAAAAAGAAATGAAACTGAGTTATTTGTAATGAGGTGGATAGACCTGGAGTCTGTCATACAGAGTGAAGTAAGTCAGAAGGAGAAAAACAAATACCGTATGCTAAGACATATATATGGAATCTAAGAAAAAAAAATGTCATGAAGAGATTAGTGGTAGGATGGGAATAAAACGCAGACCTACTAGAGCATGGACTTGAGGACATGGGGAGGGGCAAGGGTAAGCTGTGACGAAGTGAGAGAGTGGCAGGGACATATATGCACTACCAAATGTAAATTAGATAGCTAGTGGGAAGCTGCTGCATAGCACAGGGAGATCACCTCTGTGCTTTGTGACCATGAGAGGGGTGGGATAGGGAGGGTGGGATAGGCAGGGTGGGAGGGAGGGATACGCAAGAGGGAAGAGATATGGGAACATATGTATATGTATAACTGATTCACTTTGTTGTAAAGGAGAAACTAACACACTATTGTAAAACAGTTATACTCCAATAAAGATGTTTAAAAAAAAAAAACATTGAGGGAATCTGTTGCTAGTAGATCTGCCTTACAAGAAAGGTAAAAAGCAGTTCTTCAGAAAGAAGGAAAAAGATACAGGTCAGAAAATCAGAACTGTATAGAGGAAAAAAAAGCATTAGAAAAAAATAAAGTAAAATAAATATCTTGTTTTCTTTTTCTTAATTGATCTGATAGATAAGTTTGTTCAAAATAAAAATATTAACCATGTATTCAGTGATTATAGCTTATAAATAAGTGATATGAATGTTGTAAGGGACAGAAGGAAGGAATTAGGAATACTCTGTTATAAAGTATACTTTCACTACTGATGAGGCAGTTTGGTATTACCTGAAAGTGGATTTGGGTCACTAGGAAATGTGTATTATGAACTCTAGGGCAACCACTGGACAAATTTAGAAAAAAAAATTTAATCAATATGCTAAGACAGAAGACAAAATGGAATTATATAAAAGACTCAGTTAAAACCAGAGAAGACAGTTAGGTTGCTTCCATGTCCTGGCTATTGTAAATGGTGCTGCGGTGAACATTGGGGTGCATGTATCTTTTTGAATTATGGTTTTCTCCAGATATATGCCAAGGAATAGGATTGCTGGATAATATGGTAGGTCTATATTTAGTTTTTAAGGAACCTCTATACTGTTCTCCATAGTGGCTATACCAATTAACATCCTACCAACATTGTAAGAGGGTTCCCTTTTCTCCACACCCTCTCCAGCATTTATTTTTTGTAGATTTTTTTGATGATGACTATTCTGACCAGTGTGAGGTGATACCTCATTGTAGTTTTGATTGCATTTCTCTAACAATTAGTGATGTTGAGCATCTTTTCATGTGCTTCTTGGTCATCTGTATGTCTCCTTTGAAGAAATGTCTGAATGTCTACTTAGATCTTCCACGTATTTTTTGATTGGGTTGTTGTCTTTTTCATATTGAGCTGCAAGAGCTGTTTGTATATTTTGGAGATTAATCGCTAGTTGATTGCTTAATTTGCAAATATCTTTTTCTTATTCTATGGGTTGTCTTTTCATTTTGTTTATGGTTTCCTTTGCTGTGCAAAAGATTTTAAGTTTAATCAGATCTCATTTGTTTATTTTTGGTTTTATTTTCATCACTCCCTAGGTGGTGGATCCAAAAAGATCTTGCTGTGATTTATGTCAGAGAGTGTTCTGCCTATGATTTCCTCTAAGAGTTTTATAGTATCCGGCCTTACATTTAGGTCTTTAATCCATTTTGAGTTTATTTTTGTTTATGGTATTGAAGAATGTTCTAATTTCATTCTTTTATGTGTAGATGTCCAGTTTTCTCAGCACCACTTTTTAAAGAGACTGTCTTTTCTCCATTGTACATTCTTGTCTCCTTTGTCATAGATTAGGTGACCATAGGTGCGTGGGTTTGTCTCTGGACCTTCTTTTTTCTTTTTTTTTAACATCTTTATTGGAGTATAATTGCTTTACAATGGTGTGTTAGTTTCTGCTTTACAACAAAGTGAATCAGTCATACATATACATATGTTCCCATATCTCCTCCCTCTTGCATCTCCCTCCCTCCCACCCTCCCTATCCTGTTCCATTGATCAATATTTCTGTTTTCGTGCCAATACCATACTGTTTTAATTACTGTAGCTTTGTAGTATAGTTTGAAGTCAAGGAGCCTGATTCTTCCAGCTCCATTTTTCTTTCTCAAGATTGCTTTGGCTATTCAGGGTCTTTTGTGTTTCCATACAAATTTAAAATTTTTATTCTAATTCTGTGAAAAATGCCACTGCTAATTTGATAGGGATTGCCTTGAACCTGCAGACTGCTTTGGGTAGTATAGTCATTCTGACAATATTGATTCTTTCAATCCAAGAACATGGTATATCTCTCCATCAGTTTGTGTCATCTTTGATTTCTTTCATCAGTGTCTTATAGTTTTCTGAATACAGGTCTTCTGCCTCCTTAAGTAGGTTTATTCCTAGATATTTTATGATTTTTGATGCTATGATAAATGAGATTGTTTCCTTATTTACTCTTTCTGATATTTCATTGTTACCGTATAGGAATACACAAGACTTCTGTGTATTAATTTTGTATCCTGCAACTTTACCAAATTCATTGAGCTCTAGTTAGTTTTCTGGAAGCATCTTTAGGATTTTCTATGTATAGTATCATGTCATCTGCAAACAGTGACATTTTTATTTCTTCTTTTCCAATTTGGATTTCTTTTATTTCTCTGATTGCCATGGCTAGGACTTCTAAAAACTATATTGAATAAAAGTGGAGAGAGTGGACATCCTTGTTCCTGATCTTAGAGGAAATGCTTTCAGTTTTTCACTGATGAGAATGTTTGCTGTGGGTTTGTCATACATGAGCTTTATTATGTTGAGGTAGCTTCCCTCTATGCCCACTTTCTGGAGAGTTTTTATCATAAATGGGTGTTGAATTTTGTCAAAAGCTTTTTCTGCATCTATTGAGGTGGTCATATGGTTTTTATTCTTCAGTTTGTTAATGTGGTGTATCACATTGATTGATTTATGTATATTGAAGAATCCTTGCATCCCTGGGATAAATCCCACTTGATCATGGTGTATGATCCTTTTAATGTGTTGCTGGATTCGGTTTGGTAGTATTTTGTTGAAGATTTTTGCGTCTGTGTTCATCAGTGATATTGGCCTGTAATTTTCTTTTTTTGTGGTATATTTATCTGGTTTTGGTATCAGGGTGATGGTGGCCTCGTAGAATGAGCTTGGGAATGTTCCTTCCTCTGCAGTTTTTTGCAATAGTTTGAGAAGGATTGGCGTTAACTCTTCTCTAAATGTTTGATAGAATTCTCCTGTGAAGCCATCTAGTCCTGGGCTTTTGTTTGTTGGAAGTTTTTAAATCATAGTTTCAATTGCCAAATGTGCGCCGCTGGGAGCACTACTCCGATCAATATTCCTTCGGGCTTCTGCTACCAGTGTCCTTGCCCCCACAGTGAGCTATAGTTGATCTTTGCCTTCCCAGGAGACCCTCTAAGACCCCTAGTTAGGTCTAGCCCAGGTTCCTATGGAGTCACTGCTTTGCCCTGGGTCCCAGTGCATATGAGACCTTGTGTGTGCCCTCCAAGAGTAGAGTCTCTGTTTCCCCCAGCCCTATGGAGCTCCTGCACTCAAGCTCTGCTGGCCTTCAAGGCTAAATGTTCTGGAGGTTCTTCCTCCCAATGCCAGACCCTCAGACTGTCTTGGAGGACTATTTTTATGTGGGAATATCCCTGTGTAACCTGCGTAGGTTTAATATTTTTTGGTGTGAGGGCTGTTTTTAGTATAGATGTCTGCAACCTCTTTCCTCAGTGCATGCTGGCCATCATCCTCTTGACAGGAGGTGTGACTGATGTTGTGGTGGCCAGAGCCTGCACTGAATATTGACCAGGGACTCCCCTTTGCTCTGTGGTTGTCACTGCCCTGTCAGAGGGGGAGTCTGTTCCCTAGTTGTTGGAGTAGAGGCCCTCAGATCTGTTTCTTAGCTGTGTTTCTGATCTGTGGTGCAAGGTAGGCAGGATTGGAGCATTCCCACTGGGAGAGAAGTCACTGAGTATTCCTCCTCTAGAGCTGTTCACCTGTGGGTGTGCTCTGTTGTGTCAGCTTTCACCTGTTGTGTGAGTTCTCAGATTACATCAGATTACACTGTTGTTGGCACTGTTCTCAGCCAGACCTTAACCATGGGTACACTGGCAGTTGGCCCTGATGTCTCTCAGATAAGATATTGTTTTCACTAAGCCACCAGTGCAAATCCACTGAAGTCAGGTCCCAGGATAGCAGTAGTCCTGGATTTGGACCTGCTGTGGTCGCTATGGGGGCAGCTCAGACTCTAGCCTGGTCCAACCCCTGCATGTACGTGCCCACAAAGTCTACAGCTGCTAAAGCTAGATCCATCAGTGCTGCAGGAGCACTTGTTTGTTCAGATGTTCTGCAGGCATTGAGTTTACAAAGCAGGTCATGGGGGTGTCAATCCGTGTTTTGCACAGCTGCAAGGAGAAATTTCAGCTTTTCTTCCTTAGTTGCATGGCCCCTGGGGGTCAGCTGTGGTTTCAGCCCCACCTCTGCATGTGGGTCACCCACAGGGGTCTGCTCCCAAGGCTGCACTAGAGCACACAAGTCTGCCCCAGTGAGGAGGGGGCACAAATTGGCAGCAGTTGGGGTTGTGAGAGTGCCTGCCGCAGCGGGGACGTGGTGCGGAGGAGAAGGCGGCAGCTTCCAGGTTGTGGGAGCCCTTCCTATTCCCCAGGCAGCAGGGTCCAGCGCGTGGGGAGGGAAGTTGCAATGGCAGCCCTGCCCCTTGCACATCACTCAACAATGGTGCTTCACTTCTCTGGCATTCTGGGTTTCCTCCACAAGCATTCCCGGCTGCAGATTTCCTTACTCCTGTCCCATCAGGCTGTCTCCTCACAGCCAACAACAGTCCTCTCCCTGGGTCTGTGTTCCAAACCCCATGTTCCAGCATCTAGCCCCCTCTGCACAAGTGGACACACCTCTCAGGCTGGGGCATGCAGGGCTGTGGTAACGACCATCTGTGTAGGTCTCACTCTGTCCTGCCTGCCACAGACCAGTTGCTGAACTCTCCTCTGATAGGTCCCAAAGCTGCCTTTCTGTCCCAACTGATCTCCCTACCAGTGAGGGGGCTTCCCCCAATGTGGGAACCTCTTCTCTCCTTCAGCTCCCCGCCAGGGGTGCAGGTCCTTTCCCTCTTCCTCTCCTCTTCCTTTTCCCTTCTTCTTTCTTTTATCCTACCTTGTTACACAAGAATCTTTCTTGTCCTTTTAGGTGTCTGAGGTACTCTGCTAGTGTTCAGCAGGTGAGAATTTTTCCATTTGTAGATGTATTCTTGCTGCATTTGTGGGGACAGATGAATTCCATGTCTTCCTACTCCTCCACCATCTTGACTCCCCCATTAATGTTCTAAATACACAAATTAAAGACAATATCTGTCAGAGTAGATAAAAAACTGAGACCCCATTTCAGATTGTTTATTGTTGGTGAGTAGAAACACAACTTATTTTTGTATGTTGATTTTATACCCTACAACTTTACTGAGTTCATTTCTTAGTTCTAACATTTATTAGTTTTAAATGTGTGGAATCTTTAGTGTTTTCTACTTATAAGATAATGTCATCTGCAAACAGAGATAAACTTAGCTCAGCATTGAAAAGAATAAAATACTTAAGAATAAGCTTAACCAAGGAGGCAAAAGACTTATACACTGAAAATTCTAAAATATTGTTGAAAGAAATTAAATAAGACACCAAAAAGTGGAAAGATATACCTCTGGAAGAATTAATATTGGTAAAATGTCCATATTACTCAATGAAATTTCTATCAAAATCCCAATGGCTCTTTTTACAGAAATAGAAAATATAATCCTAAAATTCATATGGAACCACAAAGGACCCTGAGTAGCCAAAACAATCTTAAGAAAGGTATCTCCATATGCTTGTATATATTAAAGAAATTTAATCAATAATTAATAAACTTTCAAAACAGAAAGTTCCAGATCAAGAAGCTTCCACTAAAGAATTCTACCACACTTTCAGGAAGAAATTATAGCAATTCTCTACACTCTCTTCCAGAAAATAGAAGCAGTGAGATTACTTCCTAACTCATTCCATGAGGCCTGCATTACACTAATAACAAAACCAGACAAAGCCTTCAACCTCTTTACCCTACTGAGAGCTCCTGACCACTCCCCCCGCCACCAGGACTCACCATGTGGGAGCTGCTGATGCCAGGGGACAGATAGGAGCTGGACACAGAGAGATCTCTGTTGGGGGTGCTGTGGAAGGCCAGACTGAAGGATGTGGTGAAGGGGCTGGACAGAATCATGGGGCTCCCCATGGCTGAGCAAAGGGTCAAGGACAGGTCTCCAGATACCCTGGATCCAGATCCTGTCTCCCACTGCCTTGGGGTCAGGTTGTGAGCTCCTTGGCCTGTTCTTTAATACCTCTATGTTCTAGTCTCGCACATACCATGCCCTGTGACACCTCTGGACCTCCCCTTCCTTAGAAGAAAGGAAAACCAATATCTCTCATGAACATAGATGCAAAAGTCTTCAACAGCATATTAGCAAATCAAATACAGTGTTGTATAAAAAGAATTAGAAACCATGACCAAGTGGGATTTATTCTAAGTATGCAAAGTTGATTCCATTTTAGAAAATCAATCAATGTAACCTCATCACATCAACAAGCTAGAGAAGGAAAATCATATGATTATAACAATAGATGCAGAAAAATCATTTGACAAATTCCAACATACATTCATGATAAAAGCTCTCAGCAAATGAGGAATAGAGGGGAACTCCCTCAACTTGATAAAGAATATCTACAAAAAAATTATAGCTAACATCACAGTTAATAGTGAGAAACTAGATGTTTTCTCCACAAGATAGAAACAAGGCATGGATGTCTTCTTTCACCACCTCATTCAACATTATGCTGGAAATCCTAGATAATGCAATAAGACAAGAAAAGGAAATAAAAATTTATAGATTGGTAAGGAAGAAATAAAACTGAGATTACAGATTTCATGTTTGTCCGTGTAAAGAACCTCAAAGAATCCACAAAATGTCTTCTGGAACTAGTAAGCAATTTTGGCAAGGCTGCAGGATACAACCTCGGATTGTATTACCAAAGTACTAATGAAAAAAGATTAATATACAAAAGTCAATTTCTTCATTGAGTGCCAGTGATGAACAATTGGAGTAAGATATCCTTCTATCTTGTTGTTCATCATCCCCTATGGTGCAGGCTTTGTCTCAAAATTCATACCAGGTTCAACAGAACCACAGCCATATGCTACTGTGGGATTATGGTGTAAAAACTTTTAAATTATTTATTGAAGTGTATTACACATATAGAAGGAGGAGGTTATGTTACTGAAAGCTTGGCCTTTCTGTACACAGGTACCAAATCAAATCCCAGAGACAGAGTTTTGGGTGAAGTAGAAAAGGATAGCTTTATTGCTTTGCCAGGCAAAGGGGGACACAGTGGGCTCCTGTTCTCAAAAACTATGTGTCCCAACCCGGGAGGATTTGAGGAAGGATTTTATAACAATGGTTGGAGGTGGGGTCTCTGACAAGATTAAGGTGTGTACAGGGCCTGCACTCCCTTCATCTCATCTCAGGTTGTCAGTCCCCTAATCTTGAAGAGTTTTTCTGATCCCTTTAATCTTGCCTCTGGTGGTTTATTGGCTGCTCCTCCCTTGATTAGCAACTGTTCGTATCTACTCTTTGGAACTCAGGGAAGGTCATGGAGGCTGGAGAGGCTGGAGTCTTGCCTACAAGAAATGTGGGACAAAAGGGCCTCCATGCCTGGGAGCCCCACAGGGCCCCACTGGGTTTCACTCATTGGAAGGAGGTCAAGAGGGCAAGTGGCTATTTTTTTTCAAGTCACGATGGGGAAATTGTTCTTGTCACTTCTACTCATATTCCATTGTTACAGCAGGCAGGTAGCTAGATACGAGCAAAGACATGAGGGCAGGGGCTAGGTGACAGGAAATCATGCATCTTGTAAACAGCGGGGGTCCATAGGCAGACAATGAAAAGTGGAAACCTTCAGACTCACAGGAAACCACACATTTTGGGTGATAAGTGTCCTGGTGTCAGACAAAGAAATGTGGGAAAAGGCAGGAATCCCTTGTGTTGAATGTAACCTGTTGCTCATTATGCTCTCATTACAATAAAATTAGCCCTGCAGGTAAGAGGTTCCCATCATGCACTGACACCATGACACTTTTTTTGGGGGGGTGGGTGAAGCAGAAAAGAATAGCTTTATTGCTTTGCCAGGCGAAGGGGGACACAGCGGGCTCCTGCCCTCGAAAACTATGTGTCCCAATCCAGGAGAGTTTGGTGAGGAGTTTGCCAACTTAAAAAAAATGCTCAATGTGAGAGTTGTGAGTTAAGTTTTATTTGGGGCAAAATGAGGACGATAGCCTGGGAAACAGCATCTCAGATAGCTCTGAGAAACTGCTCCAAAGAGGTAGGGGGAAGGTCAGTATATATGTGATTTTGTTGAAGGGGGAGTACATGCAGTCAAGCACATATTTTTGCAGAAGGTTGCTGCTAGTCATGAGGAGCAGACGTCACCATGAAGGAATTTACTGCTCTTCTAGATATGAGGAGATATAAGAATTGGGCTTATAAAATTGAAACAGGAAGGAAGGGGGCAGGGCACAAACTTTAAAGAAATGACATAATCCGAGGACGTGACATAAACTGATTAGAACCAAATGGGTCCAAGATGGTGGACAAGTCAACTTCCACTAGACCTTGAGCCTCAGTATATGCTCAAGGTAACACATCAGCAAGCTAAATGACACACCAACAGGCACCATGACAGTTCCAAGGCCGACCATAAGGATCAAAAAGTGGGCAGTGGCCCAATTCCTGGAAATCCCTGCCCCTTCCCAAAATACCTGGACTACTCCTCCTACTCATTAGCTTTTGAAATTACCCACCACTATAAAAACTGTCAACCCCATACCCTGGTGCCTTTCTCACCTTCTGAGATGGCCCACACTCTGTGGAGTGTGCTTCCCTCTAAATAAATCCACTTTGGGCTTCCCTGGTGGCGCAGTGTTTAAGAATCCACCTGCCAATGCAGGGAATGGGGGTTCGAGCCCTGGTCCAGGAGGATCCCACATGCCACGGAGCAACTAAGCCCAGGCTCCACAACTACTGAGCCTGTGCTCTAGAGCCCACCAGCCACAACTACTGAAGCCCCCGCGCCTAGAGCCCATGCTCCACAATAAGAAGCCACCACAAAGAGAAGCCTGAGCACCGCAAGGAAGAGTAGCCCCCACTCGCTGCAACTAGAGAAAAGCCCACAAGCAGCAATGAAGGCCCAACACAGCCAAAAATAAATAAATATATTAAAAAATAATAATAATAAAATAAATAAATCCACTTCTTATCTATCACTTTGTCTCTCACTGAATTCTTTCTGCAATGAGACATCAAGGACCTGAGCTTCATTAAGTCTTGAAACCAGGTATATGATCTCATTTGGAAGACTGTGAGCTTTGGCAGGGTTTGAATCCCAGCTGCGTGGGTTCAAGTCCCAATCTGAGGTGCATGGTTTCAAAATCAGCTCCTAAAAATATCTAACTATATGAAGATCTATTCTGCCAGTTTTTTCAGAGCACAGAATGCCTCATTCCTCATCTCCACCCTGAACTCCCTTCAGGGGATATTGAAGGTCAGCAGTTGCTGCAGCACTGTGATTTAATCCTTACAGAGGTAGATGGCAAGTGCCAAATTGTAGTTGACAAGTTTTATGGCAATGTTCAAGGGTGGGGTTCCTAACAAGATTAGGATGTATGCAGGGTTTCAGGTGGTCAGTCCCCTAATCTTGATGGGGTTCTCTGGTCCCTTAATCTTGCCTCAGGTGGATTCTTGGCTGCTCTTTCCTTGATTAGCAACTGTTTAAATCTGGGCTTTGGAACTCAGGGAAGGTCATGGAGGCTGGTGTCTTGCCTACAAGAAATGGTGGACAAAAAAGGCCTCCATGCCCAGGAGCCCCACAGGGTTCCAGTCAGTTTCACTCCCCCCTTTTCTCTGATACTTGAGGAGAACAGATGTTGGGAAAGAAAAGGAATAATCATTTTGGATAGAGATGTTAATCATAAACTCTGCAGAGGAACTCAGTTTTAAGGGGACTCAGTTTTAATCCCCACTTCAGTTTTATCTTTCCCCAAATCTTTCAGGGAATGGGGCAATGGCTGCTCTACTTCCTGCTGAGATGGGGCATAGTCCCGCCTAAGTTTGGGGGAATAGTTACAGAATTAGAAATATTTGAGTTCCAAGTCCTGGATCTGAGTCTTATATGATTAAGATTTCAACCCCTTAGGAATAAGCCTGAAACCTAATCTGGACCTGACACTTTGGAGAGACTTGTTGTAGCTAGTTGTTTTCAAGCCATTCCCTATAAGGGGGAAACCCATCAAGGCAATCCTGAAGACCCACAAATAGGAAGCTGACCACGTATCTAGCAGTTAGAATTATCGAAAGAATCAGCGTATGAATCTATAGTTTTGTAGGTAAAAGGTATGAGAAAGGATGAGAAAACAGAAATTTCATTCCTCTTGTTGAAACAAAGACTTAAAGTTTCCCAAAGGGTGAGATGTTTGTTCTCGGGAGTCTGCTTGCTAGCTGTAGGCAAGCTTGGCTGGTTAGTCTCACCATGGCACTTCTGATCTAAGCTAAAAAAGAACAAAAATCCCTCCTCCCCTTGGGAAGATGGAGCTGGGATGAAAATCAGGTAATATGACCCCTAAAGTTCTCCTTCCCCAATGAATATTCTGCCCCTTCATTTGTATGCCCCTCATAACTGGCTTGCTAAAGAAACCCAGGGCAGCAGCTACTCACCTGTCTGCCCGCTCTCCCTCTGAGAGTGTATTCTTGTTTAAATAAATCTTCATTTTACTTTCTTAACCTCCCTGTCTCGTTTCCAAATTCTTTCCACGATGAGGCAAGAACCTTAAGTTCACCAGGAACACCATCAACAGGAACCTAGCAACATGGCAACAACTAATTTGCAGGAGAAGCTGGTAAATGAAGCCTTGAGCTGGCAGCCATGTGTCTATCTAAAACCTGGGGTGGGGTTCTCTTGCTAAAAGAGAAAAGGAGATCATTAGTATTATAGGAGAGCAGTTAGTGTTAGTGATAAGTTGTGTGCCAAGCTCATTGGGAAGCACCTGAAAACATATCTATCTTGTGGATCAGAGTTGGAATTCAAGTAGGTTGCCTTGGATCAAAGTTGCAAGACTGTGTGGTCCACTTTCCTTAGTCCCAGGAATCAGTGGTAGCAAAGCATCCTTGTCTTGCCCCATCTCTTCCACTTTTTGCACCTTAATCATGAAGAATGAGTGCAATGCTTTGTGTCTAAAGGTGCCACCCTCTGATATGCATCCGTTTCTGCTCCCAGAGGTTTTATACCTCTGCCAGTCTCATAGCAAGATTCCTTCCCCTTGACTCTCTACTTCTTGTGCTCTTTTTCCTTCCAGAAAACTCTTTTTTGCTTTATTTAACAAGTGTTACCTTCATGTACCTTTTTGGGATTAAGGGCATGCTCCTTTTAATTTCTTAATCTGACACTCCAATAAACACAAAATATGGGGGTGGAGTGTAGCTTATTCTCAGGAGGGTAAAGAGTAAGAGGGTTACTTTGGCAGTAACTGCCCTCTGTTATTCCGTTCCTCCTCTGCATTATTCACCTTCCGGGCAAGGGCTTGCAAATGTAAGTGATGAGTCTCTGACACTGCTCACTGAATCATCCTTGGACTCGAATTCTAAGGATCCCAACCCCTCACTCTTTAAAAGCCAGTGAGTACTGTTTCTAACTGAATCTATTTGGGAAGTCACAGAGAGAGCAGCGGAGCTTTGTAGTTTTCTTGCAATGAGGCACATGAGTGATGTAGAGAAGTAACTAAAATTCAATATAGCTGGCTGCTATAGTGGAGGTTCATTCAACAAATTCTGTATACCTCCAGTGTGGCAGGCATTATGTCTCCTGCTAGTAAAGGAGGCATCATCTCTCCTGCTAGTAAAGGAGATACAATGTTAGGTAAATATATATCAGTCTATGTTCTCATGGAGCTTACAGTCTAGATGCTGTGTCCAAAGGAACGTGAGTTCCCAGATCTATGATTAGTCTTTATATGTTTTAGATGTTTCCTCCTTATGCACTGCAGGCCGTATGTATGTCACTGTTACTCACGCCCTGAGACAGTCCCTGTTGTCTCTTAGCTTCTCATAGCTGGAAGTCCATTATGGACTGGCCATTTTTCTCACCAGTCCCAATTATGCTGTAATGTTGCACATTATACTGTCATTATTTTCTGGTGGGGATTTTATTTCCATGATGCTGCAGAAATATATATGTGTCATCACCAAAACATTCCACTTCGTTTTAAAGCTAGTTAGGGTCAGGTGGTCAGCCATGAACTAAAAAATCACCCTCAAAACTCTTACATTCTATTCTGGGTTTTGTTTCTAATAGCTAAAGGACTTTCAGGAAATCATTTAGCCTTTCTGAGCTTCACTTTTTTAACATTAAAATGGAGACCAACAATTTGTATTTATCTTCCTCAAAATTGTAGGGCAATACCAGTGAGATAATGAGTGTCAAAATGATTTGTGAAGTGTTTTTATTATTATATCTTATATTCTTTAAGAAGTTTCTCTCTCTTTGTTTAGCATTTACTCCCTGTATCAATTGACATTCTCTACACCCTAAAATTACTCTATCTGATAACTTTTAACTTAATAACTTTTACAAATTCAAATAATGCTACTCTCCCGAACAACTGTATCAACTCACTGTGTCACACATACACATGCACGATGATTATTGATCGTATATACTTTTAAGCTCTTACCTACCTTTGTTTTATTATTTCGCTGTCCTTTTGCTTTGTACATATCAAATAAGTGCAGAAAAAAGTAGTGAGAGTGATAGGATTGCTAGTAAGATAAAAGTATTATTTCAGTGGCTATTAGAGATAAAAATTGAAGGTGATAAGAAAATGCTGCATATTGCACATATAAATAGAACAAAATATTTGATTCTTGAGAATAAAGATAAAATTATGTATGCAAAAAAAAAATCAACTCTACGTAACTTAGAAAGAGACATGATTGCAGGACTAACTGGAGACTAAGAGATGAGACTTAGAAATAGAACAAGATCCAGGACTGGATTAAATACATCTCCAGGCATCTAGGCTGCAGGTCCCGTTCCACTATCCCATCTGATGCTGCTGCTGGAAAGAAGGGACTCCACCTCCTTTCCCTCCAGTCTTTTACTGCTCTAAAACTTGAGGGGAGAGATTCCTGCTGGCTTGGCTTAAGTCACGTGCTCGTTCCTCTGCTAGGAAATTCAGCTGCCTTGATTTACTATCCTATCATGACGTCACCCAGAGGGGAAGATTTAATTTCCCAAAAGAAAATCAGGGTACTATTAACATATAAGTGACAATGGATACTAAATGGTCAAATGGTGTACATATACATATATATGTATATATACACATACATACACAAATGCATATACATATATAAACATGACTATGTAGTACATGAAAAAGATATGTATATGCACACAGATATACACACATATCTATACACACATATTACTATACACACACATTACATCATACAACATGTGACAAATGTTTAGAGGCCGTGAGAATCAACAGGGATGGGGAAGAGTGATGGATAAAATTTTAAAAAAAGGAAGCAGGTGGTTGTAATTAGAGGATTGGCATCAATGTTTAATGCCAGTTTTATCCTAACGTTGGTCCAGAAGAGGTTAGAACACTGAAAGTTTGTCAAAGTAAAATACAAAATGAAGACCAAATTTGAAAATTCCCTGAGCAGACAATACCATTGAAGCCACGTAAACACTAAATCTAGCTTCTTTCATGAATGTAAGTGAAGCTTAACTTAGATTGCTTCTTGTAGCTGCCTCTGATAATCATACAAGAAATTTAAGTCATCTTCCTAAAATGCTATAAAATAATCACTATTATCAATCCCCTGCCATCTGGAAACTTCCATCATAATAACCAATCATTGGAAAGGTTGAACAGCTTCCTAATTTTCATTTTATACGTCACCCTGAAGAGTCATATGCCTCTGAGCTTCCTAAGAGTTTTGAGTTTGAAAGCTCCCAGTCTGTGAACTGTTCTTATGTGCATAATAAACCCTTACTAAATACTACTTCATTGGTCTGGCTTTAAGTTTTCTCTTTCTGGATTTTTGACAAAGTTAAGCCCGATGGAATGGTTTCAGATGAAACTTGTTACAAGCCACTGACGTTGACCAGATACTAAAGCCCTTTTGACCCTCCGTGATTAACGAAAATGTACAGGTGAGAAGTGTGTACACTGCAACGGTGAGGAATTTTATTCATTGTTGTTCAATAACCACTTACTGAGCACTTACTGTGGGTCAGGCTCTATTCTAGGCACTGGAGATACAGTGGGGAAGAAAACAAGGTCCCAGATCTAGTGGAACTTACGTTCTGGTTGGAGACAGCTGATAATAAACCAATTACAAAAATAATCAGATGACCCTAAGCACTATTCAGGAAAGTAAAATGGAGCTGGTTGAAGGAAAGCGACAAGTTGTTTCTTAAGGGTTGGTGGTCTAGGAAGGTCTGCCTGAGGAGGAACAGTTAACTCATACCTAAATGCTAAGAAGGAGCAAAAAAAAAAAAAAAAAAAAAAAAAAAGATAGTATAGTTGAGAGGAGAGGACAGAATCATGCAGAAGGACTAATAGTGACCCTATATGGGAAGAATCTGGGTGTATTCATGTGGCAGGGCACGGGTACGGGAATGCTCCAGAGGGAGGAGAATAGAAATCATGTCACACAAGGAATTTGTAAGCCACAGTAAGGATTTCGGAGGCTATTTTAATTTTGATTAGAAGCCACTGGAGGTTGTTTTTTATTGTTTAAATTTATTTATTTATTTTTGGCTGCGTTGGGTCTTTGTTGCTGTGCGCCGGCTTTCTCTAGTTGCAGCGAGCGGGGGCTACTCTTCTTTGTGGTGTGCAGGCTTCTATTGCGTTGGCTTCTCTTTGCTGCAGAGCACGGGCTCTAGGAGCGTGGGCTTCAGTAGTTGTGGCACGCAGGCTCAATAGTTGTGGCTCGTGGGCTCTAGAGCACAGGCTCAGTAGTTGTGGTGCACGGACTGAGTTGCTCCGCGGCATGTGGGATCTCCCTGGACTAGGGCTCAGACTCGTGTCCCCTGCCTTGGAAGGCGGATTCTTAACCACTGGGCCACCAGAGAAGCCCGCCACTGGAGATTTTTAATCAAAGAGTGACATGATCTGCTTTTTTTTTTTCTGTTAAATGACCCTCCTTCCTTGAAGAAAATGGTTTGCAGGTGTAAGAACAGAGGAAGGGAGAATGGTTAGGAAACTATTGTAGCGAATAGGCTGGTGGATAATGACTCAGCAGCGAGAGTAAAGATGGAGAGAAGCATCTGGGATTCAGGATGTGTCTTCCAGATCTCAGAAATGAGAAGTTCATCCTTCTAGTTTCTCAGGCAAAGAACTTTTGAATCATACTCATTTCCTCTGTTTCTTACACTTCAAATGTAAATTCGCAAATCGAGTTGTCTGTTTTCAAAATATATCCAGCATTTCTCACTGCCTCCTCTGCTGATACCCTTTCACAAGTATCCTCATCGCTCATCTGGATTTTTGCAAAAGGCTGGTCTTCCTGCTTCTGTGGTTGCCTTTGGAACATTCATACACATTCATGCACGCATATTCATGGCAGGGCAGGTCTTTAAAAAACAAAATCAGATCATGTCATTCAACTGCTCAGACAACTTCAATCCTCATGGTATCCTCACAGGCCCTACTGTCTGGCTCTTGTGGTTTCTCTGACTTTATCTAGTACTCTCCCAGGGGATCGTCCAGTCTACTGCAGTCCACATGCCACCATCTTTGAACGTGCCAGGCACACTCCTGACTCAGAGCCTTTGCCCCTGCTCTTTCCTCTGCCTACAAAGCCCCTCCCCAAGATATCTACATGGCTCTCTCCCTACCCTCCTTCTGGTCTTTGCTCAGAAATTGTGGTCTCAAGAAGGATTTTTCTGACTACCTTATGTAAAACTGCAACTCCTCCCCTTCCTGTTTTCTTTTTCTTTCTTTCTTTCTTTTTAAAATTTTATTTATTTTTGGTTGCATTGGGTGTCCGTTGCTGTGCACGGGCTTTCTCTAGTTGTGGCAAGCGGGGGCTACTCTTCATTGCAATGCACGGGCTTCTCATTGCGGTGGCTTCTCTTGTTGCAGAGCACGGGCTCTAGGCACGCGGGTTTCAGTAGTTGTGGCACGCAGGCTCAGTAGTTGTGGCTCACAGGCTTAGTTGCTCTGCGGCATGGGGGATCTTCCTGGACCAGGGATCGAACCCGTGTCCCCTGCATTGGCAGGCGGATTCTTAATCACTGCGCCACCAGGGAAGTCCCCTGGTTTATTTTTCTTTATAGCACGAATTCTCACTTAGCATACCACGAGCTCTGATTTTTGTTTATTCTCTCTCTCTCTGCCCCCAGTGGAATGTAAGATCCACGAGGAGCACAGAGTTTGTAAAACTCTGTTTTGTTCACTGTGATATCGCCAACGACTAGCACATAAATAGATGCTCAATAAATATTTGTTGACTATGTCAGCAGATGAAAAAAAAGGAAAGGAAAGAAGAATAATAAAATTCACAGTCTAGGAAGTACAGAAAATAAGCAATCTGAGACATTAAGGTTAAATGGGTCAAATATTCAAAAAGATAATGAAGAGATTAGATTTTATAAAGTAAAAATGGGTTATTTTACACATAACAAAATGATGTATTTATGTTAGCATCAATAGAATTTCTAAATATAAAAATTTAATCTTTGAAATTATAATGATCACACAATGCATGTAGTACTTGTTAAGTACTGGTAACATTTAAAGCATTTAAAAAATATTTTAGAGACTAATTTAATCTGAGGAAGGTGAGATGGGAAAACCGAGGCACAGAAGAGGAGGAACTTGCCTGAAGTTATTCATCCATTAAATGTTGAAGACAGGACTCAGACCCAGGCTGTCTGTGCCCCTAACCACTCCTCTCGTTTTTAATTTTTCTAGGTACTTTAATTCCCCAATTGTACTGTTTCTCTGGCCATGATCCTCCTTGGGACTTTTTTTTCTTATCTATAAAATGCATGATATGAGGGTAGGCTACATAGTGTGCTGAATTTTGTAACGCAAAGAGTGTTTGCAAGATATGTCAGGGGCTGCATTGCCAGGTCCTGTGGAATGTCACCTCTGAAGTTTGAAAACTAAAAGAACAGATTAGAATTTGACCTGGGAAATTCCAAGGATATTTATTAAAAACCCATAAAACACCATTAATTTCTGAAAAGGTCATTCTCCCAAAGACAGGCAACACAGAACAGTACCTGAGAGTGGGGTTATTTGGAAGGCTCAGGTGAAATCTGAAGTTCTGAGCCGCTCCTTGGATGCGATGGGTTGAGACTGCCCCCATGTGGTTACAAAGTGAAATTGTAGAAGCAAGCCCACCCTCTTAGTTTTCAGAACTCTACTACATCCTTGTTTTCTTTCAACCACTATGTCACTTGATGTAAAGCCATTGATGAGACTCTAGCCATGCCAGCATTTTTCTAGAGAACATTCATTGTTTGAACTGATCACAGGATAAAATTCTGTTGGGACCATGGCATTCCTGGCCCTTGGTAATCTGGGGCCAGATAACCTATCCATCCTTGGTTCCATCTAAGGTTTTTCTCTCTATTTCCTGCACATGACAGGCATTCTTTTCCTTCTGGGCTTCTGCATACACAATCCCATGGCCTGGAATACCCTTTGCCTCCATTTGTACTACAAGAAACCCCCATAAGACCCAACTAAAAAATTCTGTGTGACCCCTGTGTTTCTGCCACCAAGAGCCTGAGTTATTTTGGGAGGAATGTCATGCTTTTCTTGACTTTGCATCCCCCAGACCCTAGGACCATGAAACCCACTAGCAAGCTGGTACCTCTTGCTTTCAAATATTCTTAATTGCGTTTTATCTCGAGTTTTAAACAATAGAAAACAACTAGTTCAGGCATCCTTATTTCCCACCTTGACTATTGAAGCATCCTCTTAAACGGTTTCCCTGCCTGCCTCCATTCTTTCTCTCCTTCACTTATTCTCCAAACAGTTGCCAGAGCAAAATGTCCAAAAATCTACATTAATAGGCCACTATTTTACAAAAAAACCCTCTGCTGGCTTTCCATTACTTGCTGGAGTGGCCTTCAAATATTTTGATTATGTACATTTATTAGTAAAATACTTCTCAGCATGTACCCACAACATAGATTTATTTAGGTATTTATAAATCATATAGATGTACTACTATAGTCATGAATCAAGTATGTTATAAAACACATAAAAATAAAAGAATTAAAAATAAGAACAATTCTTACGATATTTTTGTAAACATATAAAAATCTTATTGCACTAGTAATCATATTTCATGGTGAGAGCCATATGATTGGATGTACTTGATTGTTTTTGAAACTCTTTGTTCAACACTGCATTACTCTATTTCAGTTTACTTGGGTGCTTCATTTTAATGGCTGCTGTAGCAATAGTAATGGAAGTTCAGAATTTTTTTCAGCATCTCAGCAGAGAGCCTTGTGCAACCTTCGGTGCAAATGCAAGTGTATTGGGAAAATACTGACTTAAAGAACAGGATTCCAACTCCAAAATGGCATTCAGGAGTCTTTAAAACCTGGCCCAACCTATGCTTCCACGCTGGCTCTGAGCATTGTCTCCTGTACCCTGACGTACTTGATCTCAGATCAACTGCACAACTTTGAGTCCAAGTCTGCACCATATACTTTCACATTTCTGTGCTTTTGCCTGTGTGTGGAATGTACTTGACTTCCTTTGTCTGCTCTGATTTTCTAATCATCTTTCAAAAGTATGCATGTAAAAGCCATTTATCTTTGAGATTTTCCAAATTCCACCCATAACCCCTAGACTCAGTTGTTTCCTTGTTTGGTGCTTGGATAAAATCTTGACATTCTCTCCAACTATAATTTTTTTTAGTGAATTATAGATTTTTGATGTATTTGTCCCAATTTTCTGCAAGACTTGTGGGAAGAAACTGTTTATCTCTGACAACCTTCTCAGTTCGTGGGAGGAGTTCAAAAAGTGTTTGTGAAGTGATAAGTGAATGCCAATAACTACCAGTAAGTCTGCACATGTCCCCCAGACAATTCAGTCGTGAATAAAACACCAGTCACCTCCAATTACTAGATGGCAGGTCCTAATCTCTGTAGTGAGACACCTTGATCTCCTATGGCTAGAAGCCTTTGTTACTTTTCCTTTGCAGGAGACTTCTTGCCAGGGACTTTTCATAATGACCTTAGTCACCTGGGATTACTCTCCAGATTATCTAGGATTGCTGCTATTATGTGTGCTACGCTCAGTGGAGAGAGAGGAGAATATCCCTTGGACATTCTTGGATACCCAGGTTTGTTTGTTTTTTTAAACCTTGCTCTCTATTCAATTCTGTGGGTCAGGACTTTGGACTTCCAGAGCTCAGCAAGGATGTTCATCACACTTCCTTGCGGTGCTGCCTGCAGGGGCTTGATTGAGACTGGGAGATCCAGAGTGGTTTCGTGTAACGTCTGAGGCCTTGTGCTGGCTCTCTGCTGAGACACCTTGATTCTCGACCACGTGGCCTCTCTCTCCACGTGGTCTGCCACCACTCAGTAGTCTGGCTTGAGTTTCTTTCTATGGTGGCTGGCTTCCAAGAGGGGGAAAGCAGGCACTGAAAGGCTTCTTAAGGCCCAAGGCTTGATTGGCACAGCATCACTTTGTGCTATTCTATTGGCCAAAACAGGTAACCAGCCCAAATTGAAGGGAGGCACCAGAGTCCTCCTTTTGAAGGGAAGAGTGGTGAAGTCACTTTACAAGAAGTACGAGAAGGAATGTTGCAGCCACTTTTGCAAACAATTTCCACACCAGCTGAGGAAATGGAAGCATGGAGAGGTTAAATGACTTGCTCAAGGTCACTCAACGGCTAAGTGACAGGGCCAAGATTTGACTCTGATTAATCTGACTGCCATGTTCATGTTCTTTCCCACCACACTACACTGCTTTAAGACTTCCTTTTAATTTATCTCTAAAGCTTTTCCTGACTACATGTTTGTATGTCCAATTTCCACATGGCTTCAAGGCCCAGAAAAAATTCTACCTTTCCAATTTTTCCAAGCTTGAAATCAACAGTCCTCCAACTTACCCTTCTATAGCATTTTTCTTGAGGTCCTTCACATTAAAAAATAAAGCAAAAATGTCTCTATTTCAGATAACTAAATCAGAAGCTTCCCATAGTGTCTTAATAGTTCAGTTAGTGTATAGGGTTTTATCTTTCACATAAGCCTGCTAGAATCCTGTTAAGTAGGCTGGGGTCCTACATATCTCCCTTACCTCTTAGATGATATAGCATAAAGTCTAGTGCACAGCAGTTAATGAACAAATACCGAATAAATGAACACGTGAATGAGCCCCACTCTATTCCTTAAGAACCAACCATTCTGACCTCCCTGTGTACCAGGAAATGCATAGCCATTAAAAGTAAGCTCCAAGAGCCTCAGCCCTACTCTTCATCACTTAGGACCCCCTCCTGGCTTCTCTTCTGACTTTGCTCTTTCCATGCCATGTCCAGGTAACTTCTGGCCCTTGGCTTAGCATCATGGCTTTGGCTCAGCTTTTAAGTGCTGGCTTTGACATTCTTGGTTTTGACCCTTATTGACTTCTGAGAACAACGTTGGACTGGATCTTATACCTTGCTTCCCATCTTTGTCATCCAGACCATGCCTTTACTGCATTATAATCTTCTTGAGAACAGGAACAATGTTTTGCTCATCATTGACTGACCCCCTCAATACAAAGTTTAAAAAGTATTATATAGATTGAAATAAGTGGTGCCCTTAACCAGACCCACCCTAGTCCCTAAGGAGATTGTGGTTCAGACAGGATGAGTGACAGATGTGTTATAATGAAGTGCTGTGGGGCTGCTTTTGCCTTAGGGAGGAGCATGAGGGCAGGCTGCATCAGAAGGGCTTCCCATGAGCCAATAAGCTGAGCAATCTTGAGTGAGCCATGCTTAACATAGCCATAACGAACCTGGTGTCACAGGAGCCAACCCGTTGCCAATTCTCTACACATATGTTGATCTTTTTTTGTTGAACTTCCCTGGAGCTCCTTTGCTCATTTAACTTTCCTTAATAACTAGCAAATGGCTTCTGTCTGGGCAATCATCAGCTGGTGCTTAGCAATGGCAGATTCAAGAGGAGGCATGGGACTTGTTAAGGGTGGGGGAATCCAGATGCCAACATGCAGAATGCCAGGGGAAGTTATCAGGCGTTGTTTAATTGGTGTTGGAGACAGTGAGGACAGATGAGAGGGGTATTAGGAAGAACCCTTCCTGGGAGGGGGAGACTGCTGCTCAGAGAGCCAAGCACAGCTAGAGATGAAAATGGCAGTGGAAACCAGGAGCAACTCCAGAAGAGAGACCAGTTCTTTTCTGAGTGCTCATTATGTAGCAGCATGTATTATGCATACAGGTATGCAGTCAATCAATATATAGGGTATGTAAACTGGGACCCACCATTTATTCACATATTCATTCATCCAACAAATATGTGTTGAGGTCCTAACTGTGCATTAGGCCCCATCCAGTGCCCCCAGGCACTAGAGTTAAAGCAGTGAACAAGATATAGTCCCTCTTGTATCTGTCACTGATTGGCATGAAAATGATTAAGTGCATTCAGGTGGTACAATAAGCAAACGAATGGTTCACTTTGCTTTAGAGGAAGAGGTTCAGGTAGACAGTACAATGGCATGGAAAGGGTATTCAGCAACCGGAAGAGACTCAAATTTTGTGTAGCCAGAGGAATGAGAGAAATAAGCAAGGCCATAGAGTTGGAGCAAACCTAGGATAGTCCAGGAAAAGCTCTCCACTGGTTGGTCCTAGTTGCTCTTCCTGGATGTGAGAGTACAAATGATGTGTCATGTGTGAACAAGTCAAACTATTTACAACAGTGGGTGGCTGTCCTCTGTGTCAGGGTCCAGGCACCTTCTCTACCTGTTGCTCACTAAGCCCCCAGACCTGTCTTCATGGGGCTTATGGACTACTGATGGATGTGGGAAGCATTCAGTCATGCATTCAGCAAACACTTGTTGAGCACCTTCTCTGTGTTAGACACTGTTCTAGGTCCTGGGGCTGCAGTGATGAGTTATACAGATACAATAAGAATAGATTGCCTTCAGTCTAGAGGAAAAAAAGTAACAAATAAATACATGGTATAATTTTTGGCAATGATACTTGCTATGAAAGAAAATTAAGTAGAGTAAGTGGATAGAGACAGCAGCGTGTGTCAAGGGGCTGGCCTCTTTGAGAAAGTGGCTTTTGAATGGAGACCTACATGGACTGAGGCAGTAGGCCATGGCAAGGTCGTGGGGAAAGCATTCTAGGTGGGGAAAGCACGGTGCAAAATGTTTCTGATGTGGTAAACATTTGGAAAGTTTGAAAACTAGCAAGGAGGCCAGTGTAGCCAGAGTACAATCCAAGGGAGAGAGTAGTAGGAGATGAGTTTGGATGAATGGTCAAGGTCATATCAGGTAGAGATTTGTAGGCCAGAGTGAGGGGTATAGATTTTATTATAGGACTAACAGGAACATGTTGGAAGGTTTCACAAATTTCCACCTTTGCATAGATTTCATTTCTCATCCACTCTACATGTACTATGTGGTGAGCTGGCTCACCATAGTCACTCAGGAATCAATCAGGCTGACGGAGGACCCTGACACACACTTCCATGAATACCAAGATAGAGGGAAAGGAATGCTAATTCTAATCCACCTCCACAGAATTCTTTCATGTCCTCTCTCCATTTTATATTTGTACATCTCTTCTTTCACCGTGAGACTCTTGGTTCCCCAAATCATCAATATATTTACACATTGGCTTAATCTTATAATGCAATTAAAATGTTTGGGGACTTCCCTGGTGGCACAGTGGTTAAGAATCCACCTGCCAATGCAGGGGACATGGGTTTGATCCCTGGTCCGGGAAGATCTCACATGCCGTGGAGCAACTAAGCCCGTGTGCCACAAGTATGGAGCCCACGCGCCACAACTACTGAAGTCTGTGTGCCCTAGAGCCCACGCACCGCAACTACTGAGCCCATGGCTGCAACTACTGAAGCCCGCATGCCTAGAGCCTGTGCTCCGCAAGAAGAGAAGCCATTGCAATGAGAAGCCCGTGCACTGCAATGAAGAGTAGCCCCCGCTCGCTGCAACTAGAAAAATCCTGCGTGCAGCAACGAAGACCCAACACAGCCAAAAAAAAAAAAATGTTTGGAGAATTGAAATAGTCCATATCACTACAAAAAACAAAACTACTGGGCTTCTCTGGTGGCGCAGTGGTTGCGAGTCCGCCTGCCGATGCAGGGGACACGGTTTCGTGCCCCAGTCCTGGAGGATCCCACATGCCGCGGAGCGGCTGGGCCCGTGAGCCATGGCCGCTGAGCCTGCGCGTCCGGAGCCTGTGCTCCGCAACGGGAGAGGCCACAACAGTGAGAGGCCCGCGTACAGCAAACAAAACAAAACAAAAAACAAAACTACTACTAGGATTTCTTTTTTTATTTTCCTACCACCCGCTTCACCCAAGACTGAGGTTATATAGTTGAATATTACATTCTTTCATTACTTAGTTATTTCCCCCTTTCAGCATATTTTATTCATTTGAAATAAGGTGGGTTTCTTTGTTTGCTCTTCATTCTTTTTTTGTTTTGTCATCTATTGTCTGCTTTTGTCTCCTTTTCCAACTATATTCTTTTTCATTACTTTGCTCTCATATTTTAGTGGAGTTTTAGGGGCAGAGATAGATAGATAGGCAGATTTAATCCATCAGATTAACTGAATCAAAGTGATCTTGAAACATGTGAATTAAATTATATTTCTCAGAAAAGTCTTCGTTGTGCTGCAGTAATATAATGTGATCAGGCACTAATCTTCTCTTAAAGCTTTTGCTCAAAAGTGGCGTATATCACTTCTGCTCACATTCTATTGGTCATGTCTAACTTAAAAGTGGGCTAAAAAGTGTAATCCCACCATGTGACCATAGGAAGACAGCCAGAATATTTGTGAACAGAATTATTGACACTCACAGTATTCCTTATGTGAAATCCCATGGATTAGAATTAGACGTATCAATTTGGCCTCATGGTTTCTAATATGTATATATGCATACACACATAAATACGTTATCCACATAATGTGTAAATATATGTTTTATCTTTCTAGTATATATAATAGTACATCTATAATATGGCATATATATAGTACACATTATATATATGGATATATATACATATATATATAGTGTGTGTGTATATAGATGTGTATATATGCACTCATTATGTATAGATGGGGAGAAGGAATGGCTCTTGCTTACAATAGAAGGTTCAGTGCCAACTGGTAGACATGAGGGAGTGGGAAATCATCATTTTGCAACATCATCATAATAAAGAATGGTTCAGGCAAGAATCATCCATGGTGCTAAAGGGGATATTTTAATGAGGAGCAGGATATTTTCATGATCTTAAACTATCTCTTCACTGATTGCTCTATGTATGTACTATCTTTATTCTTACAACTTTTCTGTAGGTTTGAAATTATTGCCAAATAAAAAGCAAAAAGGAAAGGAAGAAATAAGAAAAAAATCCCAAATTCCTGCAGAGCCATTGTGTGGGTTACCACTGGACATGGTCATGTGCAATTTTATATAGAACACCCCACATGAAATTATTGTGTGTTCCTGAACGCAATAGCACAGACGTATTTTTCACCTATGTGGTGTTTGAATTTACACAGATGAGTTTAGTATTAAGAGAAAGAAAGAGCAGGGAACTATTGTTTTTTGAATTTTTTGTTTCAAACTTTTAGCTATGTTTCTGTCTTTTTATTTAAACTAATTTTAATAGGTGGTATAATTTTCAAGGAACAACATGCATTTCTTCTGCATTGGAGTGACACACTGCACAGGTTTTCTAAATGCTAATTAATTCCAACTTCACTTTACCTGCTGTTTCAAAGGCTGGCAGCTTGTCATCATCGTCTGAATGACAGCTGTTTCTTATCTCCTCTTTTTGGAAAGAAATAAGAAAATAAAGATAATAATTTTCAAAGGAATGTAGCAGTTCAAAATGTGACTGCAAATTCTCTGCTCTCCCTCCATTGATGGGTGGAGTGTCTCTATCCCCCCCTCTTGGATCTGGTAACCGGTAGAACCACAGAGGAAGCTGAAGTAGCACTTGGTGACTTCTGAAGCCAGGTCCTGAGAGGAAATGCAGCTTCTGCTTTGCTCTCACACCATTTGTCCTTTAGCCCTGAGCCACCAGGTTAAGAAGTCCTGTCATGTTCAGGCCACCAAAGTGACCCATGTGGAGAGACCAGACGGAGAGGCCCTGAGACTACATGGGGAGAGAGAGCTGGCCTTCCCACAGCTGTTCCAGACTCCCATCATTCCTGCTTAAACACTGACTCAAGCTGCGTGAGTCACCCCAAGCCAGAAGCCCCTAACTTGAGTGCTTTCAGAATTCTTGGCCCTTAGAAATGGTGGGAGAAAATAAAATGATTGTTTTAGTTTTAATCCACTAAGGGAAAAAAGATGGAGGTATTAGCAGAAAGATGAGAGTTGAACACTGGGGAAACGACAGCAAAAAGCAAGTTCAACTCACACTGCAGAATCTTGGAAAGCTCTAGAAACTGAAGGATGAGGAACCAGGGAAGGTGGGGGTGATGCATGAGGCTAGAAAGAATATTGTATTCTTTCTATTTCTATATTGTAATAAAGTCCTTCTATTAGCCTTTGCAGGCAGGCATTTACCCCTTCTTTATCCTGGCAGGATGCAGGATGTTTACTCTGTGGAGAAATTGAACCAGAAGGGCTCCAAACTTGGCAACACCAGGCATAGCAGACCATGAAGGAGAGGCTTGACACTGAAACCTGGAGGATTTAGTAAAAGTCTACGGAGAAATCCTGAGTTCCCTTCTACTCTTGCACATGGATCTTACAATCAGTTTTCGCACATATCCTTCTTAACTGTGATGAACAAATAAGGAAAATTCCATTGTGAGAGGGATTACAACACACACACACACACACACACACACAGATACACACTTTCGCAGATTATAGGACATTAGTCTCCAGACTAAACAGGCTTACTCAGTATTCAACACAATGCATGGAAGAGACCCATATGATTGTATGTTATCTTAAAATTTCAGAGCACCAGGTAAAGAGGTGACCCTAAAATGTTTCACAGGATGGGAATTAGCTAATATTCAGATAATCAAATAGAATAATGGGAATTGGACTTCATCCAAATTAAAAACTCTGTGTTTCAAATGACACCATCAAGAAAGTGATATGACAATCTACAGAATAGGAGAAAATATTTATCTGTATATCTGATAAGGGATTCCTGTTCATAAAGAACTCTTATAGTTCAATAATAAAAAGGCAAATAACCCAATTAAAAATGAGCAAAGGATTTAAATAATTATTTCTCCAAAGAAGATATATGAATGGCCATTAGCACATGAAAAAATGCTCAGCATCATTAGTCATTAGGGAAATATAGATCAAAACCACAGTGAAATATTACTTTACACATACTCGAATAGCTGTAATAAAAAAGACATACAATTGAAGTATTGCTGAGGATGTGGACCAAATGAAATCCTCATACATTGCTGGTAGGAATAAAGAATGGTGCAGCAATTTTGGGAAACAGTCTGAAAGTTCCTAAAAATCTTAAACATAAAGTTGTCACATAACCCAGCAGTTCCTCTCCTAGGTATACATATATATCCACGAGAAATGAAAACACAGGTCTGCACAAAAACTAGTACATGAATGTTCATAGAGGGTTTATTCATAATAATCAAAAAGTGGCAATGGGGCTTCCCTGGTGGCGCAGTGGTTGAGAGTCCGCCTGCCGATGCAGGGGA
>NC_041217.1:133772752-133774312 GCF_002837175.3 Physeter macrocephalus | reverse complement strand
CGCGTCCGGAGCCTGTGCTCCCGCAACGGAGAGGCCACAACAGTGAGAGGCCCGCGTACCAAAAAAAAAAAAAAAAAGTGGCAATGAAGTACTGATGCAGGCTACGAAATGGATAAATTTCAAAAACGTTATGCTTTCTGAAGGAAGCCAGACAAAAGACCACATATTGTATGATTGCTTTTATATGAAATGTCCAGAATATGCAAATCCTTAGAGACTGGGGTGGGGTGAGGTGGAGAATAGGGAGTGATGCTGATGGGCATGAGGTTTCTTTCTGCAGTGACGAAATGTTCTAAAAATGGATTATGGCACAGGTCATACAACTTTGTGAATACACTAAAAACCATTGAATTGTATACTTTAAATGGGTAAATTTTATGGCATGTGAATTATATCTCAGTAAAATTGCTTTATAAAAAAGAGTGAAGACAAAATGTAGACTTTTTAGAAATGCATGTTTTCAAAAAATTTACCTCCCCCAAATCCCTGTGTAGCAAGTTACTGAAGGACATGTTGCATTGAGTCAATGGGATAAACCTAGAAACTGAAAACCTATAATCTACACATCTCATAATACTGGACTTTAGCAATACAGTGGCAAAGGAAATCCCAGGATGGCAGCCATGAGGCAGGTCTGAGAACAACCGTTCTAACAGGAGCTGGAGGAGAAGAGCTTCAACAAGGATGTCTCCAGGAAAAAAAATAAAATCTTGTGAGTGATGTGATGGATTTGACCTTGTGAAAAATATTATTCAGAATTGACTGTTGGAGAGTTAGGGAAAAATTAGAGCTGGTGATAGGAACAACTAAACAAGCAGAAAAAGAGGTAATTATTAATCCTGGAAAGACAAAAAATTGAATAAGAAGTATAATTAGAGTGAGCTACTAGGCTCAGCAGTGAACAACACTTAAATGGTCATAATGTTATAATTGAATATTGATATAATTGGTGTTGCCCCATTGTCGATAAACAATGCAGCACACCAAGAAAATGGTAGTGTTGGGGATGTGTTTGGGTATCTCTGAGTTCAATGTCTGCCAGAACACCATATCGACACTGTATTTCACAAGTTTAAAGGTGAATTTGGTTTCACTCTGGGGTGTTTAAGCAGACCAATTATCCCATCAATCTCTGAGAAGAGCCCTTTTCAGCTCTTTGCAAATATTCAGCTTTTGAATACTTTGTTTTTCCCAATGAACACAAAAGTGGCTCCAATGAATGAGAAGTGATGAGACACTATCTTTTTATTAAAATGTTTCGATAATTTAAAAAATGGTTCTATTTTATCCAGGACATTTTGTTTTTTAAACAGCTTTGTTTATATATAATTAACTTACCTATATATGTATAATCTCACATTGACAGATACATTCCCCATTTAAAGCATACAATTCAATGGTTTTTGTTATTACATTAACACTTTTTTTTTTTTTTTTTTTTTGCGGTACGCGGGCCTCTCACTGTTGTGGCCTCTCCCGTTGCGGGGCACAGGCTCCGGACGCGCAGGCTCAGCGGCCATGGCTCACGGGCCCAGCCGCTCCGCGGCATGTGGGATCTTC
>NC_041217.1:133766822-133772575 GCF_002837175.3 Physeter macrocephalus | reverse complement strand
GTCCCCTGCATCGGCAGGCAGACTCTCAACCACTGCGCCACCAGGGAAGCCCACATTAACGCATTTTTAAGGTCGCAGGTAAAATATATATGTAACAGAAAACTTGCCATTTTAACTATTTTAAAGTATACAGTTCAGTGGCATTAACTACATTCACAGTGTTGTGCAAACATCACCACAATTTTGTTCCGAAAGTTTTCATTACCTCAAACAGAAACTATGTTGACATGATTTGGCTTACATGTTAAAAGAATAACTCTTTATGCTATGTGGAAAAAAATTTATATTGGGAAGGGGCACGATTGAAATATGGGACCTGATAAGAGTCTACTGCAACAATCTAGGTGAGAGATGGTGGGAGCTTTGGCCAGAATAATATTTGAAAAGTCACAAGAATAGGTCAGATTGAGGGTGTATTTTGAGATGAGAGATTATAGGATTTGCTGATAACATGAATATGGAGTACCTGGAAAATAGAGGAGTCAAGAATGATCCTAAGGTTTTGGTTTGATCAATTGAGTTGCCATTTTCTGAAAGAGGTTGGAGCAGGTTTGGAGTTGTGATGGTAGTGGAGAGTTAGGAGTTCATTTTTGGAACTGTCAAATTTGAGATAACTTAGATATCCAAGTGAGGATATGAGTAGTGAGTTAGACGCCTGTAGTTCAGAGGAGAGGGCCAGGCTGGAGATATAAATTAGAAATATTAGATGTAGGTGGTATATAAGCCATGGATTAGATGAAATCAACTGGAGAGTGTGTATGGATAGAGAAGAGCAGAGTCCAGAGGGTTGAGACCTGGGCTAGTCCAACACTGTGCCACTAACACGAGAAGCAATTTATTATGTTTTTGAGAAAAGACAGAATGTAAGAGATACTTTGAGTGTTCACCCACTGTCAGAGTGGTCCAGTTTCTGTCTGTGTGGCCGCATGGACTCCTACACACCCTTTTCCTGTGTCTGCTGTGTGGTTGTCCTGGGATCAGCATCTCAGTGGAATGATAACAGTGAGCTGTGGTGAATGATATTACAGTATTACTCTGATGATCACAAGGTATTAAGATTTTGTGTTGGTTGGATAAGTTGTAAAATCATGGGTAACCTCCCATGCCTTTGGGGTGTGGTAGGGTATTTTGGAAGAGTTGTGGTGTTCAAGATCTGATGCTACTTTCTGACATGTATTGTGGATCCTTACTTGTCCTGTCATTAGCTGGCCCAGAAGCAAGACTGTGGCACATAGAAGTAATATTGATTAAACCTGACCCTTGGCCAGGTAGTAACGTAAGCTCAGCCCAGTCTTCTTATGATAGTGCCTCAACGTTTCACCACAGCACTCTTCTCCTTCATCATCTTTACCTGCGTCCAGAGACTTTCAGGGCAGTCTTTACTTATAGTCCTTCATGGAGACATTTATGAAAGGCCTGCTTTATCCAGGATACCTTAAAGATATTTATTTTCATTTGATTGAATCATCACAGCAACCCTATGATGTAGATTTTTTTTATTCCTACCATTCCCAGTTTACAGATGAGAAAACTGAGGCTCAGGTAGGTCACGCAGATGGTAAATGGCAAAACTGAGAAACAAACACATGCCTGCTGGACTCCCAAGGCCATGTTCTTCCTGCTTTACACACTAATGACATATCTAATGCATGAAGCACAAACACATAACAGAACTTCTCATGGTTGCTGGTGAGGACGAAGCAGGTTTTCCCAGGAAAAAAATGCAGGTGGGGCTGATAAAAAAATAACACAAAAACAGCTGGATTTCTTTATAGAAACATCTTTGCAAAAGGGTGAGTGGCAGTGAAAGCAGACAAAGGCTTCAGTTGTGACTGTCTTCACATACCAACTAGGTTGGCTGAATTTACTTTGGAGGAAAGAGGTAAACAGTATACATTTTCATCCATATCGCCAAAGCTAGCACCTCTGATTGAATGTTTTACTTTCTGGGTGGTTGTTTATGCATTGTGAAGTCATGGCATTTATGTCTCAGTGTTGGTGGAGGGTGGTGGAAAGGGACAAGATCAAAGAAATCTAAGCGCTTCAGGCAACGCTATGCCACAAACCAATCATTTTGCATTTACAGTGTACATCTGAGCGTCCCCTTTTTTTCCTCCCATTGAAATGTGACCTTGGCCTCTGTCTCTGAACCAGCCAGCCTTTGAACAGATGTAGTTTTATGGTTTAGGTTGGAAACTCCAGATACAAAAGCTTACACAAATTTTAAGAACGAGCTGAGATAACTGTGAAAGAAAGCTCTTGCTGGAGGAGCCACAAAGCCAGGAACAAATCTCCAGGCCATGTAATCACAAGGGGTTTATGCAAACCTCTTAAAGGAGGTTTCTACAAATATACATCCAATTTCCCCTTTAGAAAGGGCTGTTCCTTTCCAATGAGTCAGTGTTTAACAGAGCTTGGCAAAGCATGAGCCTGTCGGCTGGAAGAAGATGCGGTTTTAAAACTCGACCTATTCTTTAGAGAAGAAAATAACCCTTAAGCTGCATTAACATGGCCTACCAGGAGCAGCAGGCATGGGGATTCTGTTATCAAGGCGTCCTCTGGGCTGGCGTTTCCATTCCGGGCTGCAGCAGCCCCTGCTTGCCTGCACCTGCCTTGTTATCTGCCTCCTGCAGACTAGACTTGCCTTTGTGTGTGCCATCTCTGAGCGTGTATTTGTGAGCAAGGCTCAGCTTTCTGGGCTTTAATTTTGAATGAGATGGAAAACACACTCAGCCCAGCCACTGCCTCCTGCGTCTAAGTCTTGGGGCAAAGTTCATTTCATCTTCCTATCGCGTGAGAAAAATGGAACTGCATTGGACGCAGACATGGTAGGATTATGCTGTAACGTGCTATTTTTAAGGACTGATCTACTGGCCTTTTTGGGTAGTATAGTACTGTTTTCTTAGTATTTTTGTGAATCTGAAATCGGAATCATTTACATCTTGAGATCAAGATCAAAGACACAACCTTTCAACGCATGTGAAAAGACAGATTGCTGGGTAGTCTCCCAGCCTGGTCAGGGCTGTGGGTCTCACATTCTCAGTAAGCCCCCAGTTCACAGAGCTTCTCTTGCTAGAATAATTCTTCTCTGCTCTCCTGAAGGAGTGGAATGTGACCTGAAAGCGATGCAGGTAATTCTTCCCTCTCTGGGAATCTCCATCTGTAGATGATAACATTAAATGAAACAGAGATGAATCAGAAGTGGCTTATCTGAAAGCAATATTATAGCTCTCAATAAAAACCTTGTGGTATCTGCCTCTCCTTCCCCCAAAAAATGTTTGTTTGAAAAAGATCTCCGAAGTTACCAAACAAGAGATGGGGTTGAGTGGAGTCAGATGAAAATATCTGGAATTTATTTTATAGCACAGTTTCATTATTCTCTTCCTTCTCTCCCTCGTTACTTATCCCTCTCTTGTCTTTTTTTTTTTTTTTTTGTCTTGCCACTCACACTTCACTCCTTTCCCCTCTTGGTTCCAGTTGTCCGCCACAAATAAGTGACTGGACCCTCCTAGTAGAGGCTAGCTGCTGGGGTTCTAGGAGAGACCAGAGTCCCAGGGAGGAGAGGTGGGGGGTAGGGGGGAGAGACACAGTTGGAACAGGGCAGCTGGCTGCTGGCGCTCACTCTAGAGCAGGGGTCTCCAACCTCCAGGCTGCAGACCGCTACTTATCTGCTGCCTGTTAGGAACTGGGTTGCACAGCAGGAGGTGAGTGGTGGGCGAGAGAGTGAAACTTCATCTGCCGCCCCCCATCACTCTCATTACTGCCTGACCCATCACTTGCTTTACTGCTTGAACCATCCCCCCACTACCCCCATCCATGGAAAAATTGTCTTCCACGAAACCAGTCCCTGCCACCAAAAAAGGTTGGGGACCGCTGCCCTAGAGGTCTTCTCCACAGTCAGTGCAGCAGAGCCAGGGGGCACCCCAGTTCTGTTCATTGCCCCTGGCTGCATGGCCAAGAACAGTGTGTGTGGTTCCAGGGACAGTGACAACACCAGTCAGAGGATGAAGCTGTGGGGCTGCCACCAGCCTGGGGGGACCAGAGCACGCAGACGACTAAAACAGCAGCTCTGTGCCATCTTCGTGATGGACTTGTGCCTCTCCTAGCTGCTCTGTCCAAAGTTGTAACTCAGTGGCTCATGCTATGTTCGTAAAGTTTTGAAACCATTGCAGAGTTTTAATCAGAAAAAGCTGATGTTGTATAACTCTCTGTATGAGGGATAAGAAAATTGTAATTGCTGAGTTTGATTTCTGCACATAAGCAATCAAAAACCTGAATGTTTTTGTTCATTCTCGGCTTGTTGGAGACTGACCTGTTACCATGAAGGAAGAAAACCATGGCATCAACACCGTATCTGTTGAGTATTTTAGATGCTCAACAAAGATTTGATGACAGTTCGTGTTCCATGGAAATGTGTTCTGTATTATTTAGTTCATTATAAAATCCTAGCAATCCTGGGGCTCAGTCCCTCCAGAGTCTGCTAGATGGCTGAAATGGACCTGGGGAAGACTCTATGTTAGAGCTCACTGATTATGACAATGGAAGGGACCTCTGACATCACCCTGCCCAGAGGATGTGAAGTGACTCGCCCAACGACCCCCAGTGAATCTTTGGTAGAGAAAGGAATGGTTGCTTGCTTTACTGGGCAAACCCTCCCAGATAACATTTGCATAAAGCTGGAGAGTGGGGGCAGCACTGAGAATTTCAGCAACCCTGAGAGCCAATGCAAGGAGCCATCTGACTTCAGTTTCCTCTTAATTATCCCCCAATTACTGCCTCGGGTTGTATCCTTCTTGTTCCCATATCCCTTACTGCTGTCACCTCTCTGGCTCTATGGGGCAGAGGTAGGAGGGTCTCTCCACTTCAGATGCTTGGGCCCAGGTATGGCTAAATGTCCTTCTCCTTGTGTCCTTAGCAAAGCTGAGAGAACTCTGGGGGTGGCAGGTTGAATGAGATTTTACTAAAGGTGGACACGTGGGGACACAACCACCTCTTTCCTGATAGACTGACATCATCAGAGGAGTCAGGCTTAATGACTGACTGCAGGCGAATCCCCCAGCTCACAACAACTTGGTGGGACATTCAAGGCAGAGACGTAAACTTACAGCAGCTGCGACGATAGGCTGGCTGGGCTTTTTTTTTTTTTTTAAACAGAGACAATCAGATTTCTCCTCCTCAGGTGGATCTTCCATCCTGATGCTGTGTCCATTTCCTGCAGATTTCTCTCCCTTTACACAAGAGGGCGCTGGAGCCCACGGTACTGCACTCCTGGCTTGGAGAAGAGGATCCAGGGAAAGGCGGAAGAGCCGTCTGGGTGTGTTCCAGGTGATGGCACTAGCTCTGCCAGCTGGAGGTTCAGGTACTGTGTGTGTACCCCGAGATGCAGTGACTCGTAGCGCTGGGAGGGAGGATGTAAACCTCACCCAGGCATCCAGGAGCAAGGGGTTCTGGGCACACCTCTGAGAGAGGCATTGCCTAGCTTGGAGGGTATCCAGCAGAAAGTGACTATGTGAACCAGGCTTGGGACCTTTTAGTTCAGAGAAAAGAAGGTTGATGGTTGGGTGGGGGTCGGGGGGATGGGAGCTGCCTCTGCAGTCCTAAAAAGCTTTTTTAAAAAAACATCTTTATTGGAAGGTAATTGCTTTACAATGTTGTGTTAGTTTCTGCTGTATAACAAAGTGAATCAGCTATATGCATACGTATATCTCCATATCCTCTCCCTCTTGCGTCTCCCTCCCACCCTCCCTATCCCA
>NC_041217.1:133731669-133766697 GCF_002837175.3 Physeter macrocephalus | reverse complement strand
TTTTTTTTTTCTTAGATTCCATATATATGTGTTAGCATACGGTATTTGTTTTTCTCTTTCTGACTTACTTCACTCTGTATGACAGACTCTAGGTCCATCCACCTCACTACAAATAACTCAATTTCATTTCTTTTTATGGCTGAGTAATATTCCACTGTATAGATGGGCCACATCTTCTTTATCCATTCATCTGTTGATGGACACTTAGGTTGCTTCCATGTCCTGGCTATTGTAAATAGAGCTGCCATGAACATTGTGGTACATGACTCTTTTCGAATTACGGTTTTCTCAGGGTATATGCCCAGTAGTGGGATTGCGGGGTCGTATGGTAGTTCTAATTTTAGTCCTAAAAAGCTTTTGTTTGGAAGAGAGACTAGGCTTATTTTATGTGGCTCTAGTTGCAGAATGGGGACCTATGAATAATCTTTATCAAGAAAGAGGTTTCAGCTCAACATATGAAGAATTCTGAACGTGTGGAAGGTAGCATGGTTTAAGCAGGAAGGGCGTGGGCTGTGGAGGAAGCCAGAGTTCACCTTCTGACCTGCCCTGACCAGCTCTATGACTCGTCACCTGACCTCCTTTAACCTCAATCCTCTTACCTGTAAAATAGGGATCATGTTGTCTACTTTACAGGCTGGTTGTGGAGAGTCAATAATTTGAATAAAGTGCACAGCATCGTGCCTAGCATTTTTTGGGGGGAGCTCAATTGAAAAGATCATAGTAGCTAAGCTCTATTCCTTATTCTGTGGAAATCGCTGTGCCATCTCCCATCCGTTGTCTCTAAGCCCCCAAACAACCCGTTGAGGTAAACGTTCCTACTTGTATTTTACAAAAGAGGCAGGTGTGTTCAGAGGGTGTAAGAGATTTGCCCAAGGTCTCAAGCCTGTGAACTTCTGCGACGCTGAAATCCTAAGCCGGGTCTGTCTGTCTGCGGAGCTGTGCTCCTGCCAGGACACCACGCTGCCTGCCTGTGTCAGTGTGGTGTCTTCACCCCGAGGGCCCCTGGGTCTGGGAGCTGTTGGCGGGTTTATGTGTCACACACAATGATGCAGGGGCACATATGTTGTTCTGGCAAAGGCAAGGCGCCTTTTCCAGTGTCGGTTGAAACAGTGGATGAATAATACAGGGGAGGGGGACCAACAGAAGAGGCAAGAGGAGGCCAGAGTCGCATCAACTCCCCTGCGTCTAACAGGGGCAGCAGAAGGTACAGCTGGCAGGGCCCCATCATCCCGCCCCTGGGTTTTGCACAGCTTTCCTTCTCCATTCTTTCCCATTTTTGACACTTGTGATTATTACCAATCCTGGTGGCGCTGACGCATGGGAGTGCAATGGTTACCATGGCATGCTTAATAGCGAGAGCAGATGTTTGGCAGGCTAACTGCATGCATTCTAAATACACAAGGCAAAAGGCGGTGGAGGGAGTAATTGATTTGCTGACTGCGATGGGAAGCCAGCCCGCGCCGCGCTGGGCCCAGGCAGCTTCCCACGTCCTCTCTCTTACACAGCATGCGGCCTCATCATGAGCTGACCTCTCGTGGGCCCCTCTGGCCTCACGTGTTACCAGTTCCCACCTGCTCGCCTCTCTTCTGCTCAACACCTGTAGCCTCCCAAATAAGCTATGGTCTGTCTCCTGTCTGGGTCTCACAAGCTGTTGCTTCCATCCAGAATCCCATCCCACGTGCCCACCTGTCCCTCAGTTCTGGGCTTGGCTCTCTAGCATGCCCTCCTGAAGGCTGAGTTGGCGGGGTCACCCTGTGCCTACCCTTTCATAGAACTTACTGCTGGGCAGTAATTGCTTGTTTAATTGTTTATCTTCCCAGTAGAAGGCAAGGTTTTTGAGTGCAGGTACCATGATGTTTACAGGAATAATTTTGACTCTAATTTATATGAAAATCACATGAAATAAAACTTCCATCCTTTACCATTAGTATCGCATTCCTTGCTAAAACACCTCACAATAGGTCATGACAGCAAGTGCCCATGTCCTCTTTCTAAACAGGATTATTATTATCTGCATATGAAGTACCTCTGAGCCTATGTTTGCAGCATTGCCTCCATCTAGGAATCTGGTGTTTCCCTTATTCATCTCTACCTTTTCAAATCCTGTCCATCAATAAAGACAGCTTTCAACTGCCATGTAATCTTCTCCGATATACCCCTTTCCTAAGCAAATATGATTGCTTCTCAACCACGGACCCCTTCCCCATCACCCTACTTCCACTGCATACTTAACACCAGAACATACCGTTTGCATTTCTTTTGATACCCTCGACTTTCCAAGATGCAGCCAAGTGCAGTGGAGAGCCCAGACTTTGGCCTCAGGCCCAAGTTCATGTCCTGAGTCTGCCATTTACTTGTTATGTATAATTTTGGACATATTAAATGACCTCCCAGCTGCATTTGCCCATTTATTGGAATGGGTAAAATCACACCCACTCCACTGGGGAGCCATGTGGATTGAATGAGGTACTGAAGAGAAAATACGTAGCTCAGTACGTGGAAACAGTAAGAGCTCATTAAGTGGTTGCTATTATTAAGTCACTGATTACATATTTGCCTGACACTCCCAAGGAGACTGTGCCCTCGTTGAGGTCTGGTGCCATGAAACCTGCCACCTACAACTGGGTGAGTGGAGGAAACTTGCCCGCCCTGCTGAGCTCCGCTTTCCTTGTCTGTAAATTGTGGTTACAAGACAATCTGGAGAGATAAATATTTGAGTTCCTTTTAAACTGTAAGCTCAAAAACAACCTGAGTCAACTTAAAAGAACCAGATGAGAGGAAACACAGGGAGCAAAGGCACATCCAACTTCTGCTTCACTTTGAAGATGCTGGGGCTACTTTATAGTCAGTTATTGCCTTGGTGACACACGTGGTTTGTATTCAACTCACCCATGATTTCTGAACCAGGTAAAGGAAGAGTCAGAGAAGGGAGTGGGGTGTGTGTGTGTGTGTGTGTGTGTGTGTGTGTGTGTGTGTGTGTTTTGGGGAGGGAAATGGAGGATAGACAGAGGGTTTTCCAGAGATAGAAACACTGAAAATTTGTCTGGAGAAGAAAGAGATACTTTCGTTTGACTTTATTTTCCAATCATCACAACTAAGAGTAAAGAAACTACCAGCTCTGTGATTGTGACCAAAACCTTAAATTAGTAAAGAAGAATAAGAAATCTTTTACCTAGTGGTTTGATGTAGGGCGTTGACAAAAGTGAATGTTAGTGAATGTCACTGAGCTGATCCCCAGCTGGGTGGTAGGACTGAGAGGTCCCTGTCATTTCAGTTACACCAAAGTGTTCATAGCCTTTTTTTCCCCATCTTAATGAAAATTCTGTGATTTTCAAAAACTCTATTTCAAAAGAACTTTAGCTGTGGCTCATATTTTTCAAATTATGAAGTGGATTTTTTTTATATCACGTTTTCAACGGTTGCAATTTCCACCTCCTTGGGAAAGTTACAGGAAACACATAATCCCTCCCCTCCAACCCAGTGCTCCCTTGATTCTATGCTTATGAACTGGAGCTCAGGTATTTTCTAGCATGGCATGGGCTGGAGTGAGCTTGTTCCCACTCCCTCACTTCAGCTGCCATGTGAGAGCTGTGAAGGAAGTCTCTGGGTTATTGCCTCTCTATACTTCAAAGACTGCTCTGACCCACAGCATTGGGTGACAGCTCCACACAGCTCTCAGGTCTGAAGAGCTGGATTCTAAATCTTGATTTGTCAATAATTTGTAACACTGAGAATGTATTTTCTCCATTCTGGGCCTCAAGCTTCTCACCTGGAAAACACCAGGGTTGGACTCCATCATTTTCTGTGTCTATTCAGGAGATCATATGGTTTTTCTTCTTTAGTCTGTTGATAAAGTGAATTGTATTGATCGGTTTTTGATTGTTCAACCTTGCATTCCCAGGATAAACCTCACTTAGTACTTAACTTTTCATGTATTGTTGGATTTGATTGGCCAGTATTTTGTTAAGGAGTTTTGAGTCCATGCTCAAGAGAGAGATTGATCTGCTTTATATCTTTGCTTGTAATGTCTTTGGTTTTGGTATCTGAGTATCCCATCTGAATTGGATGATGTTCCCTCCTCTTCCATATTCTGGGAGAGTTTGTGTAGATATTATTTCTCCCTTAAATGTTTGGTAGCGTTTTCCAGTAGACTCCATCATTTTGAAGGTTTTTCATATTCTAGGCAGCTCCCGGATAACTGAGGGTCTTTCCTGGGGAAGGTTTGAAGGGGTGTCCCACCTCAGGCCTGTTAGAGGAATAGGGGAAACACTTTCTCCAAACCACACATGGAGGGTTCCTCTTCCATGGTTACTTTTGGTGCTATGTCACCAACTTGCAGGCCAATTTTTCCAGAATGATTTGGAGCCTCTGGGAGACAGCATGGATAGTGGAAAAAGCTCAAATCCTTGGCTCTAGGCCTTACCAGTCATGTAGCCTCCCACCCACATTCCTAAACCTCTCAGAGCCTTGGTTCCTGCATCCTATAACTGGGCAAGGTAAATTTTAGCTCGCAAGACAGTTACGAAGGTAGGTTTTCAATGAGCGCTAGCCTCCTTCCTAGGAAATAGGAACACCCCGTCCTATTTTACTCAGGCTGTGGAACCCATCTGGGTTTAAAGCCTGTTTCCTCACCTCTGAATCTGGGATAGAGTCTTTTGAAGGGAGTCAGAAATGCGAAGACAGAGAGCTATTTTTTTTTTCCGTCTGTTCAACAAGACAAATGAGTTTACCTTGAAAACAGTCACGTTACAAAGTAATTGCTGGATGGGAACAATTTGTTATAATGCTCCAGTTCCAGGACTTCCCTGGTGGCGCAGTGGTTAAGAATCCGCCTGCCAATGCAGGGGACACGGGTTTGAGCCCTGGTCCGGGAAGATCCCACATGCCGCGGAGCAACTAAGCCTGTGCACCACAACTACTGAGCCTGCGCTCTAGAGCCCGTGAGCCACAACTACTGAGCCTGCGTGCCACAACTACTGAAATCCGCGTGCCTAGAGCCCGTGCTCCGCAACAAGAGAAGCCACCGCCATGAGAAGCCCGCGCACTGCAAAAATAACTAAATAAAAATAAACTGAGAAATGAATCAATCATTGTCAAACGCTCAGTGTGATGTTGCTGCTAAAAGTGAGTCCATTTGAAATTCTAAGAGCATCTTACAGTAGATGCCTAAACAATCTGTCAGCGAAACTTAAAAGAGTGGTTCAGAAATGACACTCTGAGGGTTAGAATCTCTGGGTTCCAATCCGGTCTTTTGCCAGTTACCAGTCTTGTAATTTGGTCACCACTCCCCCATCTAAGACTGTCACTCTCCAGTTGAAGAGAACAAGACTCAGGCAATTAAGTGAATTGTCCTTAAGATAATAAGTTGGGGATCCAAAATATAAGTCTAAGTTTTCTAACTCAGAGTCTACTGTTCTTTCTAAGACAGGACTATATTCTGATCATACCAATAAGTGGCTCTCTTCCTCTGTTAAGTTCCATGTCGTTTTAAGGACTTGAATTACCTTTACTTCATGGGATGCTCTTTTATTAGAATATGACATGGTTATTGAAAGAAACAAAATCACAATTCTTTGGTCAACATACTTTCCATTCAAAAGCACAGTGCTCTTTTGAACCTCTGGTGTTACACAGAAAGCCTGAGTTTTGGAATCAATCCTAGCTCCCTTAATTACACATTATGTTATTTTAGGCAAGTTTTTAAGGCCCTTTGATCCTCAGTTCCCTCATCTGTCAGATGGACATAATCACATCTACCTGTTGGGTTGTTGCAATGGTCAAATTACCTGTGTACGGTGTGTGTAGTGCCTAGAAGAATGTTAAGTGCATGGTGGAAGCTAAGTCAATGTGACTTTTCTCTCCTTCCTCCTGTCTAGCATGTACTTTTTGATCCACTTCCAGATCTCTAAAACTGTCTCCTAACATAGTAACTAATAGCAGTGGAAACTAATCTTTATCACTAATGCACAATTCATCTGGGAGAAAGCCATTCCTTCTTAAATCAGGACTAATCAACAGGGCCTCAAGACCCAGATCCATCCTACCATGAGCTTGTAGGAACAGATGGAAAATGGGCTGTGCAGATGGGAAAACTCCATTTTCCAACAGGAATTATTTATTTGTGAAGTTGGAACCACTTGGAATGAATATTTTGAATCAGGAGGATGAAATATTGTAAGATTCAAAACAGGGCCATGAAATTAACTAATGCACTGCAACTCCCAGCATCACTGTGAGGCAGGGAGAAGGAATAATAATGGGGCTTTTAAAAAATGGTCCAAACACATAAATTATTTACTTGTGTGTGCATCAGTGTCAATGACTCCCTGAAGCTCTTCCGCTGATGGCATTATCCCTCACGCCCTTCCTAAGAAAGGCCGTTCTCATTGCAAGGTCCTTTGTCTTTGCGATCAGGTTATTACAGAACATGAACATTATAAATACATAGCTGTCATTTTATGAGACCTGTGTAGGGTTAAGCACTATATGTGGTTTTCCCATACCTTATATTCAGCCCTTATGATGGTCCTGCAAAGTAGGTACTTTAAAGCCTACTTTACAGATGAAGAAACTGAAATTCAATGATATTAAGTCATGTACCCAAGTCACACAGTAGTATGGAAGAGTTTTTCCTGCTTCTCTTCTTGTGTGTCAGAGCTTTCCCCTAAGTGGCCCCTGAGCAATCAAAACATTCACCTCATCTCATCACAGCCCTTTGCCCTCTGTATGGAGTCTTAGCTGGGCACCAAGGGTCTTCAAGATCTGATCCTACCTTCTCCAGCTTTGCCTCCTTCACTTTCACCTGGAGCATCATGCTCTAGTTCCCAGTTTCCAGTTCCTAGAACAGAAGGTTCATATCTCAGGAGGTTTGCTCATTTTGTTTAGCCTACCTGGAAAACTCAGCCCTGCCACCCAAGTACCCCACTTCTGTCCCTGTTCTGGCAATTACTTCTCCTCTGCCAGGACTCAGGTCACTCATAAATAGTCTAGGAGGCCTTGCCTGATGACAATGACACCCCTATCATCGGGCTGAGCTGAGTGCCCCTCTGTGGTGGTGGAGTACCCCTGGCATTCCTCTCACCTAGCACTTATACTCTGTGGGACTTAGCAACTCTAGTGTCTGCCATCACTGACAGGTGAGTCCTGCCTTACTTGTCTCTGTATGCCTGGTACCCAGCACCGCTCCAAGCACAGTGGAGTGTTTCTTGAACTGATGAGTAAATAAATGAATGGATGGATGGATAAGAATGAGAAGCTCCCTGCTAAAGCATCCATGTGGTATGTCTGTGGTATTCATAATGGCCTCAGATCAACAAATAAATAAGTTATCCGTGTAGGAGTAAGTCACTAATGCCTCATAGGGATCCCAGAGAGGGCTGAAGGAAATCATAGTGCCACCTGAGTGCTGTTCTCTGAGTGGGAAGGATTGAGCTGGGAGACAGGTAGATGGGAGTGGACATGCATTTCCTGACCTGTTAAGTGCCAGTGAGGGAAGCTACCGACAGACCAATTTCAGGCAAGGGTCAATACTGGAAGGAAAGAAGTCCAAGTTCGTCAGTGGTATTTGGGTATAGGCCTTACCTAGGATGTCGTGGTAGAAGAAAAAGAGAAGGTGGAAGAATCATACAATGTCTTTTAAAGCTACTGTTAGGAGTGACATGTTTCTTCTACCGATCTTTATTGACCGAAGTAAGTGATTGGGATCAACAGGGTGGGGTTGATAATTCTCTTGCTGGAAAGGGAGTCACGAGTCACAGGCCAAACTTAACATCAATGAGGTGGAAAAGTATCACCCCCTAGGGAGAGGATACAAGTGTGTAACGCTAGATATTTTGAAAAATAATATAATATACCCTACGGGGGACCCAGAATTCCCACCCTTTGGAGTTAGGGCACTGGAAGTTCCTGTGGAATTGCCCACCAATTTCAGGGGAGAGTCACACCTTCAGTTGTTGGCAGTCACTCAGCATTACTTGTTATTTTGAAAAATAATATAATATACCCTACGGGGGACCCAGAATTCCCACCCTTTGGAGTTAGGGCACTGGAAGTTCCTGTGGAATTGCCCACCAATTTCAGGGGAGAGTCACACCTTCAGTTGTTGGCAGTCACTCAGCATTAAAAAGAGGATTTAGATTTCCCGTCTTGTGAATGTCAGAGGTAATGTCTTCCTCACTTGGGCTGCTCTCAGCATCCCTGGAGTCCTGTGTTCAATACTCTCTCCTCAACACACGTGATGAGGGAAGGACCCCAAATCCTGGCTTATGGAGTTAGGGAAGACTGTATACAACCTGGTGTGTGTGTGTATGTGTTGGAGAGGAGAGGATGGCGAATTCTGAAGAATAGTCAGGTGGAAAAGAGATTAGATGTGGCTTGTGTATGCTCCTCCCTTTCCTGGAAAGATAATCTCCCTTTACTCACCTGGAAAAATTGCACTCAACATCCCAGGGTGAGCACAAGTGTCTTATCACAGGAAGCTCTCACTGATCTGCTTAAGTGGAGCATTTACACCCTCTGTTTGCCTTCCTCATTCCCAGGAGAATCTAACAAAGTGCTTGTCACATACATACAATTATTTATTTTCTTGCTATTATGGGTGGAATTGTATGCCTGCTTAAAGACAGGTTGGAGTCCTAACCCCTAGTGCCTCAGAATGTGACTTTATTTGGAACTAGGGATTTTACAGAGGTGTTCAATTTTAAGGTAATGACCTTAAAATAAGGTCATTATGGTGGGCTTTAATTTAATATGATGTGTCCTTATAAAAGGGGGAAATTTGGGCACAGAGACTGACATGCTTACAAGGAGAACACCGTGTGAAGATAAAGGCAGAGATCTGGGTTATATTTACATCTATAAGCTGAGGGACACCAAAGGTTGCCAGCAAACCACATGAAGCTAGGAAAGAAGCACAAAACAGATTCTCCCTCACAGTCCAAGGAACCAACCCTGCAGACACCTTGATTTTGGACTTCTAGCCTCCAGAACTGTGAGGCAGCACATTTCTGTTGTTTAAGCTACCCAGTTGGTAGTGCTTGGACACAGCAGTTCTAGCAAGCTGATATACTTGCTTACACATCTGTTCCCCCAATTTCCTCCCAGTCTTGAGACCCTCCCCAACTTGAGTCCATTCTGGAGGAAAGAAACAAAGCTTTCTTTCTTCTTCTTCCTCTTCCTCTCTTCCTCCCCTCCTCCCCTTCCCTCCCCCCTCCTCCTTTTCCCTCCCCTCCCCTCCCCCCTTCTCCTCCTCATCCCCTTCCTCTTCCCCCTCCTCCTCCTCCTTTGGCTCCAAGGAGGGTAGAAAAGGGATTAAAAGGATAACAAATTTTAGAAGAACAAATTGGAGCTGTGTGGAGAGGAGAAGGTGACAAGTAGTGAGATCCACATCTCTGAAGGTGTTCAAACACAGGGAGGCTGAAGGAAACTCTGCTAAGGACTAGTTCTATGAGAATGCTGAGAAATAGCTTTGCTGGTTGGAATCTCCCAGGAATTGGCCTATTGATCAATATTTTGGAATTCTGGTGATATGGAACCTCACGGAACTGTCCAAGATTGTGTGGGAGAGCAGGATGTGTGTTTTGAGCAAGGGCTTAGTATAAGGCGCCAATTGCTCTCCACCAGATAAGTCTTTGTCAGAGCTCAATCTGCCCGTGAATTTGTCTGGAATCCATTCCCAGCAGCACCATCTGCTGTGATTGTCCTACCATCTGACTGTTTACCCTCTGTCAACCCCCCTCCCGTGGGCACTGCCACCACCAGTTAGAGTCCACCCATCGTCCAACCTGGATAAACTGAGTCTGAGGAGAGACCTGGCAGCACAGAGAGGGAGAAGGAGGGAGACCATCCAACGCACTGGTGTTCAGGGCCAAGATGGGGAGAGCCCACCATGCCTTCACACAGGACCTGGGGCGGGAGCATGTGGCTGATCCAGAGCCATATTGTGCCCCAGGCAGACTGATGGCTCCACAAGTAATATTGATGCCTTTTGTTTGGAAACTCTTTGTGGAGGCTTCCCATGTCCCAACCAATCACGCTAAATGCTGGGCCTCCCCCAAGCCACTTTGCCTTTTGCACAGCCCCATGGCCAAAGGTGCAGGCAGATGAGCGGCCCTGAATGCTAATGAGGGGAATGGCTGGCATTCCAGAGGCACCAGCTCTGGGAACCCCTACCTTTGTTGCTCAGGAGACTTGGAAGCAGAGCTGAAAGGCTCTCACAAAGGGTGGGGGGCGAGGAGGGGGGAGCAGAAAGGCGAGTGTTTATTTTCAGAGCCACACAGTTCTCCAGGCAGCTCCAAAGCTGTACAGTTTCTGATCCCAATTAGAATATAAAATCCCGTTATTGTTTCTCTTAATGATCTCGGGAAATTCCTCTGAAGAGTTAGTGGGCACTTAGCAAACTGTTTGGATGGTGTGATCTGTACAGTTGTGCTTCCGCTTGTGTGAACCGATCACGTCCAGAGTCCTGAAAACACCCTTTATTCCTGTCTCCAGAAGGTGGTGATGAGCTGGGGGTACTGGAAGAGGGCAAAACGCTGCTGGCTTTTCCAAATGTTCATGTGGAGGTGCCATTCCACAAATGTGTTCCAGGTTCCCATTGGGTGGTGAATCTGGGCTCTGTGCTGGGGACAAAGACCAGGAAGACCTTGGTCCTGGCTTGGCGTGTCCACTAGACTTGCTGGGGAGTCAGACCACACACACTAACGGGAATTCTGTGGGTTATTTGCTCTAGCTGTGACCTGCAGGGCACCGCTGGACTGGAAGTTGTGCACTGGGTTCTGGTCCTGACTTCGTCACTCACTAGCTGTTACTCCTTTGGCAAGTCCATTTACCATCCGAGCCTCAGTGTCTCATCTGTACAATGGGCATAGGAATGCCCACCTGGTTGGGTTATGGTGAGGAGTAAGGACAGGAGAGAGAATGACGAATAGAAATGTGGAGGACACGGTCTCTGCACTCTAGGACCACACGATCAGTGAGCTAACTGTTGGCTTATAAGGTGTCTGTATCTGGAAAGGGCGCATAATGATTTGGCCCATTGAATGGCGTAAAAGGAAACACTGTATAAGAATAAAATAGAAAGCCAGTTCCCCCTTGTGGAGCACATCTCTGTGCCAGTGTCAGGCGATTTGTACACATTATCCCCTTCAATGTGAATGACTCTTTGGGGAGGTAGTGGATTGCTCAGGGTCACACATCTGGGAAAGAGTCTGCCCAGGTGGTGAGATCCAGCCTCTGCTATGTCTTCAGTGCGCTTTCCATCTTTAGAGGCTGAGGTTTTTGGAGAGTTGGGGCAGATGCAGTTGACACCAAGTCCCTTCAGGGCATCCTGGAGGTTAACCAGTCCACTGCACACAGACACCCATTTAGAAAGATTCTGCTAGAGAAAGGTGGTCAAGATCACAGACACCTGATTCCCTCTACCCAGTGTTTATTAGAAGTTCACAATGACACAGTCACAGGGAGTATACGAAACAACTCTGATCTGAGAAAAAAAAAAAGAGAGAAGGGTAACAGATTTTCCATAAGCAAACCATGGAAAAGTTTTAGCATAGTGGTCACTAAAAAATATTCTGAAGCATAATGACCTCATAGCATTTTGTTGTTTTTGTCCAGTGGTTTGCTTCACAGCCTGGCCTCATTTAACCTCTGCTGTCACTTTGTCACCTAGATATTTAAGCTGTTCTCTATGACTTAAGTTGAATTTTTGTTTTTCTAATGCTTACTCAGAGGAACTCTAATGAGTATTTACTTTTACAAGGGCAAGTCTTACAAATACACACCCTCACACATACATACCACACACATCCTGGGGTAAAGCAGTGGAGAATTCCAGACCGGAGATGATCTAAGAGCGACTGGCACTTGGTTCTAGAAAGCAGATGTATCTCAAAATTTGTCTGTGCTGTAGCAGTAGCGTTATTGCTCTCTGCCATTTCACACAGACCATTGTTCAAACTTCCTGAGGCTCAGCAGCTAAGAGAAGGGAAATAAGAAAGGCCCATCTCCACTATGTGTCTGCATGACATGGCTTTCAGTGTTTATAAAACTCCCCTGAAAAGTACAATTACTCCCGTTTTACAGATGAGGGAACTGAAGCTCAGGGAGATTTAACATTCGCCAAGGCTGCCACCTACTAAGTGCCTGAACTGGATTTTGGCTGGTTTTTTAAATTAATTAATCTATTTTATTTTATATTTTTTAACATCTTTATTGGAGTATAATTGCTTTACAATGGTGTGTTAGTTTCTGCTTTATAACAAAGTGAATCAGTTATACATATACATACATATACGTTTATCCCCATATCCCCTCCCTCTTGAGTCTCCCTCCCACCCTCCCTATCCCACCCCTCTAGGTGGTCACAAAGCACCGAGCTGATCTCCCTGTGCTGTGCGGCTGCTTCCCACTAGCTATCTATTTTACATTTGGTAGTGTATATATGTCAATGCCACTCTCTCAGTTCGTCCCAGCTTACCCTTCCCACTCCGTGTCCTCAAGTCCATTCTCTATGTCTGCGTCTTTATTCCTATCCTGCTCCTAAGTTCTTCAGAACCTTTGATTTTTTTTTTTTTTTTTAGATTCCATATATATGTGTTAGCATACGGTATATGTTTTTCTCTTTCTGACTTACTTCACTCTGTATAACAGACTCTAAGTCCATCCACTTCACTACAAATAACTCAGTTTCATTTCTTTTTTTTTTTTTTTTTTTTTTTGTGGTACGCGGGCCTCTCACTGTTGTGGCCTCTCCCGCTGCGGAGCACAGGCTCCGGACGCGCAGGCTCAGCGGCCATGGCTCACGAGCCTAGCCGCTCCACGGCATGTGGGATCTTCCCAGACTGGGGCACGAACCCGTGTCCCCTGCATCGGCAGGCGGACTCTCAACCACTGCACCACCAGGGAAGCCCTCATTTCTTTTTATAGCTGAGTAATATTCCATTGTATATACGTGCCACATCTTCTTTATCCACTCATCTGTCGATGGACACTTAGGTTGCTTCCATGTCCTGGCTATTGTGAATAGAGCTGCAGTGTATCCCTCCAGCCAATTATACATAGGCACAACCCAGCAGCTTTCTTCTGCTTCACTTCTCTGAGCCTCTGTTTCCTCATCTGTAAGGAGCTGTGAAAGCTACCACATCGAGTTGTCAGAGTTGGATGAAACAGAATACGTCAAGTTCCTGACACACAGTAGTTGCCCAATGCATGTTACATTGTCTGATCTAATATTCTAATTTCCCTCATTTGGTACTTTGGTAGCATGAGAAAGCCATGTTTTTCTGCTTACTTCTCTGTTCTAAAAGGCAGCTAGGAAGCCCAAGGCCTCTAGAGTGTTAGAGGGGCATTTTCCTGGGCAACTTAAGGATTATAAAAACTAGAGCAGGCCAGACTAGAAGGCCCTCAGAGATCATTTATGTTAGTGGATCCAAATTATTTTGTTCTTAAGGTTTAATTTATAAGATTTTAGGAGATACCCCACTATGTAAAATGTATTAAAGGGGATGCTCAGAGACCTTTCTGTTTGCTTTTTCCCTTGACCTAACTCCTTCATCCTGTCTTCCACGCACAGATTGGAAAATCAGGATCCAGGTCATTCAGCATTAATGATGGTACTGGGAATACTTCTGTCTCTGAAGTCCTGGGCTTCCTTCAGTGAACTCATACTGCCTGAGTGGTGTGATGTGAATGTAAGTGTGTATGTTGTGGCCAGGGTGGTGCAAATTGCAGGCGGGTGGATGTTAAGACTAGAACTGTGGGAACTGGTGGAAAGTTTTACTTGGTTTTCCTGCCAGAGGAAGCAAAGAAGATGTTATTTATTTCCACAATCCTTTGTTCCAGGAGTCCTTCCTCAAAACTTGTATTCAATACTCTGGGAAAATATCCTTGGAGACAGTGTAACATCATCTAGTTTTGTACTAGAGAAAATATTGGACTTGTTCAGAAAACTTCACTTGACATACTGCTTCTGCTGCCTAGTATTAAGATAATATATTGTTGGGCTTCCCTGGTGGCGCGGTGGTTGAGAGTCCGCCTGCCGATGCAGGGGACACGGGTTCGTGCCCCGGTCCGGGAAGATCCCACATGCCGCGGAGCGGCTGGGCCCGTGAGCCATGGCCGCTGAGCCTGCGCGTCCGGAGCCTGTGCTCTGCAACGGGAGAGGCCACAGCAGTGAGAGGCCCGCGTACCGCAAAAAAAAAATAAATAAATAAAAAATAAAGATAATATATTGTTAATACTTTTATTTTTCTTACAATGTGGAAATCCTAGAATAGTGACTAGAGGAAAGGCTGACTTACTCATCCAAAAAAGGTATACTTAGGTCTATTATTTCACAGGCATTTTAGGGAGTTGACAACATCTAGCATGTTTTTTACTATATGGAATTGCAGGGTTTGCAAAAAAACAGTTTGATCAGCAATACAGAAAAAAAATCATTGAATATTCATCATCAGCTTTATAAGAATAGAAGGGGATTTTAAGAAATTGGGTTTTTGCCACCTCAGAAGAGAAAACCTGGTTTCCTCGTATCACTTTGAGCTGCTTATGAGCGAGCATCATAGCCAGAAACCAAGTCCAAGTTCAAAGTGTCGACAATAGCTGCATCGGCCTCAACTCTGACAGAGCCTCCACCACTGCACTCAGGCTGAGGAAAAACATGTGTCCGGGTAAAAAGGGAGACAAAGGGAACATCTGTTCTCACAATATGGGCTTGTTATCATAGCTCCTTTAAGTACTGAAGCGCTGGCTCCAAGAGCATATTTTCTCCAGCATGGAATCTCCGCAAGGCTTGGTCAATTTTCCGAGGGCTCAGGGACAGGTTGTAAATGAGATTGTAGTTGTGAATGAGGCATCTGGCTCGTTCCTTCTCCAGACCTCCTGCCATTGGGTTGGGTGGGTGGGAGATTTTTAAAAGAGTATTTTTTTTTAGAGTATTTTTAAAAGAACAAACAAGAAAGAGGAAAATGCATTAGCTTGAATGACTTCTGATCAAGAATTAAATGCTAATATTTTGAAATTTTAAGCTTCTTAAAAACCAAGTGACACCCTAAAAAGATATTTACAATCCTGGCTATGCATCATAGGTGTTGAGAGGAATCTGAGGGTGATTTTGGGGAGGAGATGGGGTCCAATATAATCCATAGGTAGACTCTAAAGCGATTTTAGCTTGTTCTTCATAGCCATAAAACTTTAAAAGACCAAGTTTTGAAAATGGTGGGGTGCTGGCTAAAAACAATTCCTAACTGCTGTAGTTTATGTTTATCTTACTGAAATATCCAAACATTTTCCTAGACATGCAGGATTTAAACAGCTCATTTTTATGCATTTCTGGAAATATATTTACTGTGACTCCCTGTGTGATCACAGGTAAATCACCTAACTTCTTGTGGCTTAGAGTCTAGATCTGTGTAATAGAGATGGTGGTGCTTAACACAGGACATACTCTGGTACCCACGTGTTATATGTACCAATGCCAATGTGTTGTCCATGCTAAGGGTAAGTAGATTTTGATAGTTGCAGAGAGGAGTTTAAGTGTAGAACACAACAACAGCAAAGGTCAATGACTCATTCATAAGCCCTTAATTGTGAGCTTATATATGTCAGATACTGTGCTTGGGAATAGAGAGGATTTTGAGAAGTGGTCTGTTATCCTAGGAAGATCACCAACCAGTTGGGGTGATAAGAGATGCAGGAAATTAACTAGAGTGCAACAAACAACAATAACAATAATGACTGATACTCATATATAACAATTACCATGTTTCAAGCACCCCTCCAAACAATTTACCAATATTAACTCACTTAACACAACAACCCATTTTACAGAGAGAGAAACTGAGGCATAGAGATGGGCAGCCACTTGCCCAAGGTTGTTCTAGTTCATGCATTTAACCACCATACTGTATTATAGAATGAGGGGAAAGAGATTGTTTCAAGCAGGGCTCAGATTGTTTTCTAAATATCTTCCATGAATTGTGAAGATCTACGCTACAGGAGTCAAGCTTTTAAATATCTTTTATAGGGGTGAGATAAATCCCTTGCATGTGGCTCTTCTAGTCTCCTGTACTTGAGCAGACTATAATAATGATTGTGAAATTCTTTCTCAAAGAATCCAGAAGGAGTGGTTCCCTGTTCATTTTGCAGAAAGCCACGACCAGTCTATTAGATTTGGGCTATAGTGGATACCTGTCATCTCTGTTTGAGATCTGTTTGGATTTAAACGTACAAGGACAGTTGAGCATGATGCTCCCCTCTGAACTGCTCTCTAATGAGTGTTTTTAACAGCAGACTGCAGACAGCTGGGGTCCTAATATGATTTATTCCATTCAGTTCTATTCAGTTCAGTCCTGTCCTGACCCTTCCCGTCCTATCTCATCCCATCCCATCCCATCGCATCCCATCCCATCCCATCCCATCTCATTCCATACCATCCTATCCCATCTCACCCCATCCCGTCCTATCCAATCCACTGTTCATTAATTGTCTATTCTATTCAGGTTTATTAACTGACTCTTTCTCCTATTAGAATGTTGGTCCTTTCCTCTGAAGAAATATCTTTCTTTGAGTTGGCCAATTGCATCTTTGCAATTTTCTGGATTGGGTGGAGGCTCTTGACCTGGTCTAGGTTGGATCCCTCAAGACATTTCCTCATATTCTACCTCTGGAAATATAAGTCATGGGCTTTGGAGTAAGTGTCTGACTGAGGAAGTTACTTTAATTTTCGAGCCTCAGTTTCCTTGACTCTAAAATAGGGATAATTAAATTGTTTGAAAATTAATAAAATAGTAAGTGCTTAGCACAGTGCCCAGAACTATTAAGCACTCATTAATGTAGGTATTTTTATAGGATAGTTATAATAGTTATATCACCAATATTACTTAAAATACATAAGAAAATATTTTAATTAGAAGAAATTATTTATATATATATAATTTAGTTTATATTTTCATTAAAAATTAGAATTAATGTTTAAAAATGCATATAAGAATTACCACTGGTGTGTGGGGGGGCCTTTTCTTTTATTTTCTAAGTTTTACCATTGGTAGAGTATTCGCGCATCAGACAAAAGTCCATTGACTGAAATTTATCTCTGTCTAATTTGCTGTCATTAGGGGATGACCAAGACAGCTGCATAAAATAACCCTACCATCCATTTTAGTGTTGGGAAGCTTGTCCTTGTCCCACTAGAACCAGAATGAAAGACATAAGAACCTCTTTACTATCCACTTCATGTTCAGTTTATAAAGAACTTTTAAATCTCATTGGATCCTTTCTCGAATCTGGGAGGTATGTTTTATTATTATCAGTCCTATTTTATAGATGAGGAAACAGGCTTGACTCTGTAATTGGTGAAGTCTGGACTTGAATCTGGTTAAAAACACACAAAGAAACAAACCAACAAACAAAATCTCATGATCTTTCTGGTATGTCATGGGGGATTGGTGTAGTGGGAAGTCCAATAGAACTGGGTTAGAATTATGCCTCAACTTCCCACCTGCTGATATTTTATCACTTTGAGTTTGGCTTTCTCCTCTGTAAATAAGGACATTAACCCCTTCAGCATGTGGTTGATGTGAGGAGTTAGTGATGCAGTGTATATTAAGTCCAGACCCATGTCCTTGAGGGCTCTCATTGCATTATGCCTCCTTGAACTCTAAAATATTTCCTATCTAGCCCTCAGTTCACTGGGAAAATTCCTGATCTACCAGTCACACAAATATTTATCCCAACCACCCATCTTTCTTTAGAAAGCATGACCAGTTATTCATAGTCATTCCTTATTCTTTCTCCTCAAGGATATTGTCTTGACAACCTCCATTAAAGAATAAGCTCAGAGTAGGTTCCCAGAAATGCTAATTTGATGATGGATGTTCTGCCTTCACCCTGGATGAGGAACGCCCTGGCCTACATATATTTCCTTGCACATAATAAACAGCACTGATTAATCATTGGGCAGAGTAGGGATATCTGCTCAGTGTCTAGAGGAGGGCCATGGTGGTCTGCTAAATACTGTGGCTAATAAACCAACAAGATGACCTCAGTTAATCCTCTTTCCTCATTAAAGATAGTTATAGATGTTTCCAGATTTGGCTGACACATTCCTTGGCTATTGGGGAACTAATGAATTTCATAGAAACAGAGAAAACAGGCATAAATAGTGAAAAGGCCATGAGAAAGTCATCTCAAATCTGCCAGAATCTGCCCCAAAGTCAACAAAACTCCATTTTTCCCCAGAGCAGTTCAGAAGTATGAGAAAGGTCCCAGTCTTTGGGAGTCTCTGAGCAACTGAGTTTATGATCCATCATCCATCATCAAAGCTCAGCATTTGTTTCTTTGGAAACGTCTTTTCTCTCTACCTGATTTTTGGTTTTGTTTTGTTTTTGTTTGTAACCCCATCAACACTCTCACAGTCTTGATATGTATACACAGACTCATGAAATAAAAGTTATTTCAGTAAACTTTTGATCTCCTTTTTTCCCAGTATCTTCCCTAAATGATCCATTTCAGCTTTCCCTGTGTTCTCCTCTGGTGGGACCTTTGGTGGACACTGGGTAGAGAATTAAGCCTCACTCCAGCCTTCAGGATTCACAATAGGGTCTCAACTTCACTATCCAATCCAACATGACCGTCAGTCCTGTCTTTCTCACTCTCTTCCCCATCATACTCATTCTCACCTTCTAGCCTTTGCAGAAGATGGTTTCACACTCAGAATGCTCTACCCAGCTATTCAAAGTCTACCTCTCCTCTGGGTTCAGCTCAAGTTCTCTCTTCCAAGAAGCCCTCTCTGAGTACTCACTGAGCTTTTTTCATCTCTTCTGTCTTTTCTTTGGACTCTTTAAGTCTAGTTTGTGTCTTTAATTATAATACTTTATTCTGTCTTTACAATTTTTTTTACTGGCTTTGAACTATTGGCAGCCTCTGTGTCTTACCTAAAAGTTCCTTGAGGCCAGAGACCATGTCTCATCCTTTCTGGTTTCCCTGCTAGTCCAACCTCTAGCACAGGGCTGGGCTCATAACAAATGTTTAATAAATGAGTTTCTAATTCATCTAGATGAATTTTTTATCTAAAATTTTCATTTCCCCCTCTCTTTGGTATAGTTATTAGAAGTCCTTGGGTATTATATGGTATTCATACTTCATATGGTCTAGAATTAACTTGCATTGGAAATTCAAAGCAAAATGAAACAAAAACATACAGAGAATGAGAAGGCATTAGTGCTGTTATATGATTACTTCTAGAAAGTACTAATGTGTACACTAACTTTTTTTATTGAGATGTAATTAATATATCACATTGTGTAAGTTTAAGGTATACAATGTGATGATTTGATACACATATATATTATGAAATGTTTACTGTAATAAGGTTAGTTAACAAATCCTTTACCTCCCATAATTACCATTTTGTTGTTGTTGTTATGGTGAGTACATTAAAGCTCTACTCATAATAACTTTCAAGTACACAACACAATATTGTTAATGAGAGTCACCACGCTGTACGTTAAATCCTTGGAATTTATCTTATAATTGAAAGTTTCTACCCTTTGACCAACATTTCCACATATTTCCTGGCAACCACCATTTCTATGTGTTCCATATTTTTAGACTCCACATATAATGCTAAGTCTTCATGAACGACAGTATGTAGTTAAGTACAACAATTTCAGTGCATGTGTTTTTGTATGTGCTGCCTCTTTTCCATTTCACAGGTCTCTGACCTAGTTCTGAATTTCATTATCTCACTTAAGCATTGCAATAACATCCTGTATCCTTTTTATGCTTTAAACTTCTCCTTCATTCTGCACATAGCCATCAAGGACCTTTCTGAAATACAATTTCACCATACCACTCTCCTGCTTAGAAACACAATGTGCTCACTGTCTTTGAATTAAATCCAAGTTGCTTGGTCCATCATCTAAGACCTTCCTAGATCTGATCCCATCCTATATTTTCACCTTTTTCATTTAATATTCTTCTTAATAGCCCTTGTATTTTATTCAAACCAAATTCCTTGTATTGAGCTTCATACATAATGCTTTGCTTGGCTAACTTGCATGTTTGCCAGGAAGGGCCCTCTATTTCATTCCTTTGTATACAAACTGCACTTTCCCTTAATGATCAATTTCACACTAACATAACCTTATCACCTCACTAGGAAGGAATTCTCCTTTGTCTGTATGCCCACATAGCACCCTCTAATGGCATTTATCACCTTCTATTTTGGGTTTAGTTATTTATGTACATTCATTTATTTGTTTCCTAAAAAAAGGGTTGAACAGAATTGTGCAAGGTACTCAGGATAAAAAAGTATATTAGTACTTAGATAGTACTAAGTCCCAAATAGAAAAATACAATATATCAAATATGATAATGGGTGTTAAAGAACTCTAAGAGGCCAGATAAAGGTTGGCCTAAATCTGTCTGGGGAAATCATGGGAGTCTCAGAGGAGTGGAGCTTGAGTTCCAACATAAAAGGTGTTTAGGCATTAATTAGCCAGGTGGACAGTGTGGGGAGTTGGCAGGGAGAGAGGAGAGGCAGACAGCTCAGGTAGAGGGCATAGGGTTAGAAAAGGCACAGCCATGGGCTTCTCTGGTGGCGCAGTGGTTAAGAATCCACCTGCCAATGCAGGGGACATGGGTTTGAGCCCTGGTCTGGGAAGATCCCACATGCCACGGAGCAGCTAAGCCCGTGCGCTACAACTACTGAGCCTGTGCTCTAGAGCCCGTGAGCCACAACTACTGAGCCTGTGTGCCACAACTACTGAAGCCCACGCACCTAGAGCCCGTGCTCCACAACACCTAGAGCCCGTGCCCCACAACAAGAGAAGCCACCGCAATGAGAAGGCTGCGTACCACGACGAAGAGTATCCCCCGCTCGCCACAACTAGAGAAAGCCCATGGCGGCAACGAAGACCCAATGCAACCAAAAATAAATAAATAAATTTATTTTTTTTAAAATAGAAAAGGCACAGCCACAGGAGAAAGCAAGGCACATTTGAGGAAGGCAAGTTATTCATTATGATGGGGTAGGATATGCTGAGAGAATTACAATAGAAGGAGAAGATACTGGTCAAGTGGCTAGGGACCAGCTTTTGCCTTGCTAAACAGTTGAGAGTTCATCCTGTTAGCAGGCATGCTGATGATTTCAATCAGGGGAATTACAAGGTTGGATTGTAGGTTAGACTCAGAGAAACTGTAAGCAACCTGGTGGGGGATTCATGTCTGATTCATCTTTGTGTTTCCTGATTGTGCTCAGCATAATGCCAGGCACATGGTTTATGTACAAATTGTATTTAAGAAGTGAAAGAGAGGGAGCTGTCCACTCTTAGACTGCAACACAAATGGAAAGGTGTATGACTGCTTCCATGTCCTGGCTATTGTAAATAGTGCTGCAATGAACATCGGGGTGTATGTGTCCTTTCAAACTATGGTTTTCTTTGGATATATGTCCAGGAGTGGGATTGCAGGATCATATGGTAGCTTTATTTTTAGTTTTTTAAGGAACCTCCATACTGTTTTCCATAGCGGCTGTACCAATTTACATTCCCACCAACAATGTACGAGGGTTTCCTTTTCTCCACACCCTCTCCAGCATTTATTGTTTGTAGATTTTTTGATGATGGCCATTCTGACTGCTGTGAGGTGGAACCTCATTGTAGTTTTGATTTGCATTTCTCTAATAATTAGTGATGTTGAGCATCTTTTCCTATGTTTTTTGGCCATCTGTATGTCTTCTTTGGAGAAATGTCTATTTAGATCTTCTGCCCATTTTTTGATTGAGTTGTTTGTTTTTTTTGATATTGAGCTGCATGAGCTGTTTGTATATTTTGGAGATTAATCCCTAGTCGATTGCTTTGTTTGCAAATATTTTCTCCCATTCTGAGGGTCGTCCTGAATGGATAAAGAAGACGTGGTACATACATACAATGGAATATTACTCAACCATAAAAAGGGACGAAATAATGCCATTTGCAGTGACATGGATGGGGCTAGAGATTGTCATACAGAGTGAAGTAAGTCAGAAAGAGAAAGACAAATATCATATAATATTTCTTATATATGGAATCTAGAAAAATGGCACAGATGAACTTATTTGCAAGGCAGAAATAGAGTAACAGATGTAGAAAACAAACTTATGGTTACCATGGGGGGAAGAGGAGGTGGGATGAATTGGGAGATTGGGATTGACATGTATACACTACTATATATAAAATAGATAACTAATGAGAACCTATTGTATAGCACAGGGAATTCTACTCGGTGCTCTGTGGTGACCTAAATGGGGAGGGAATCTAAAAAAGAGTGTGTATATATGTATATATATATATATATATATATATATATATATGTATATATATATATATATGTATATATATATACCACACCACACACATCCACACACCACACACATCCCACACACACACACACACACACACACATATATATATATCTCGCTGATTCACTTTGCTGTACAGCAGAAACTAATACAACATTGTAAAGCAACTATACTCCAATAAGAATTAATTTTAAAAAATTTGTGGAGCCCAGTGCAAAATGAAAAAAAAAAAGACATATGAGCTGTAAGCTGCACACTTCACCTGTATTACTCAGATCACAGAGGTAGAAGGCATTTTCTAGCTTCCTGAGCCTGTCGATCCATGTCTCACATTCTTCAGACATGTTTTTCATCACTGGACTGACAAAAGGCTGTGAGACTGGCCTGATCTTCAAAGCGCTCAGGAGATCTTTGGGGGCTGAAGTCTCAGCAGGAGGGTTTTCTGGCTGCAAATCCTTTTCTGGAGTTTTCTACCAAAACAACACAAACATTTCACTGGCAACATATTCATAACCCAGAGCTCCCCCAGTATCTTGGCCAACATGAGGCTACACAACTAGCAAGATTTATTGTAGGTCTGGCTTTGTAAAGATGGAGGATGAGTTTCAAGTCCTCTGTACCATAGGACCATATCGGCCAAGTGTTGCTGGATATAGACTACTATGTTGAATATTTTCTTTTTTCTTTAAGAGAAGGATAAAATTGTGACTTTTATTCAGTTTGCACTTCTGATTTACACAAACAGAGGTTTTTGTAACTGACTGAGATTTTCGTGATGTTCTACTCTGTTTTATACTAGTGGGATCCATAGGCAATGCTTATAATTTCTTGGTGGGAAAACCTCTGGATCGTGAGTGTGAGATTCTTGACAAAAAGTGATTGAAACAATAGTGGTGTTATCTTTGGCTTGTGGGCTCACTGTAATAAAGCATAAGGCACCTCTAGTTCTGTCTTTCCTATTCATTTAACAAAGGAATCTGAAGTCCAGAGTGGGGAAGTGACTTACTAAGATCATATAGTGAATGGTAGACACAAAACTAGATCAAGGGTATAGAGGTTATATCTAGCTCATCTTTGTATCCTAACCCCATGTCCAGTACAAAATAGAGATCTTTTTAGAATAAATAGACAAATGAGTGTCAGTAGAGCCATGTAAGACATTCTGTCACCTGTCATGTAGAGAGAGTGAGCATCTATTGTTTGATCTGCTCAACCCCAGTTTTCCAGGAATTGCCCCTCCTTTCAATCCATATGGCTGTAGAGAGAACCGTTATGTGTCTAAGCATATAGTGCAGGACTGGGCATCTAATGCAAAATGTTCAATTAACACATTTTCCAGTGATTTTGGAACCATTTGTGAGAGTTAAAGCCAGAGATAGGAAAACAGAGATCATTCTGGTTGAGAGGTAAGAAGAGAGAGACAGAGAGGATATGAAACTGACAGCAGAGAAGAGAGAAGATAAAAGAAGTCATGATGATGTTCAAGGTTCAAGTCTTTGATTTTATTGTTATGTTTCTATCCTCGGGGAGATATATGTATATATATATAATATATATATATATATACACATATATATAATATATATATAGTATGCTCCTTCCTTATCCTTCTAATAAATTAAGTTGGTAGAGTTGGTTATATTAATTGTAATTCAAATATTCTTAACTAATTTGTCATAGAATTAGGCTTTCCAATTTGTATACCATCTGTGCTTCTCCCAAATTTCAAATACCTGAATTTCTCCAATTTTGTACCTTGTCTCAAACCTCTCACATATAAGCTGTAGAGATCCCCTTGCTCTAAAGAATAGTAATTTCAATAAGAGGCCAAGTTAACAAACATGGATTCAGCTGCTACTGGGGAATGTGAAGAATTGTCTTGTTTAAAATAATATAATGCTGTACCAAACTGTACCCATACGGATGACCAGTGACCAGTACATTTTGAGAGATTAATATATAAGAATTCTACTTTGATAAATTCTATTTTGGGAAAAGCTGAAAGTTTTTATAAAGTAAATAGAATAGTGATTCTTATACTTTTTAGAGCTTTGGACCACTTTAGAAATCCAATGAAACCTTTAGATAATCTACCCAGATAAATGCACATTTGCATACAGTTTGGTGGATGATTTTAGAAAGTTCAAAGAGGTCCTTAGAGCTGAGAAACTGACTTTAAATAATTGTATATTTCTTCAGATAGTTCAACAACTCTCTTTGACCACTAAAGACAGGGAATGGGGGAATTTGTCTGGGCCTGAATTAAGCTCAACCTAGGAAGTAAGTACGTAAGTAGATAACTAACTAACTAACTAACACACCCTATACAGTTTTGGTCCCACTGTGTCAGGATGAAGTCCAAATTAGTTGCTTGGCCCATAAGACCATTCAAGTTCTGTTCTTCCTTCTCTTCTTTCAATGTATACATCTTTTTCTCCAGCCACACAAAACAAGAAAAAAAAATACAGCTGTTTGATGCCCTTATGCCTTATATACGCTGTTTCCTCTGTTGTAAAAGTCCTTCTTGCTACCTGTGCCTTGATGCGTTAGGCTCCTACTCATCCTCCAAGGCCCAACTCATATTTCACTTCTTGCGGGAAGCCTTCCCTGACAGCCCCAGCCTAGGTGAGGGGCAATTCTTTGTAGCCCCTTTATCCATCATAGCACTTATTATGGGATAGTGTAATTATCTGTTAGAGTATCTCTCCCATCCCCTAAAGATCTTGAGCCTGGGCCTGTGAGATAATCATTTATGTATCTTCAAGTTCTGGTTAGTGACTGTCACATAGTTGGTTCTCAAGATATGTTTACGGAATGAATAAGTGAATGAATAAATGAGTGATTTTCCTGGAACAATAGGAAAGTTGCTTTATCAAACTTCTGCTTCAAGTCCCCTTTCTAAAAAGTGGGACAACGAATGCTGCTTATACAGGAATATGAGAAGAATCGATTATTGCAGAGAGGCAGTAAATCCTCAAACAAGAGGCAAAATAAAAGAGCAAAGTATATATTTTTTATAATCTTATTCACAGCAGACTTAACACTCAAGGAGAAAAGCATTTGCTGTTGTTTCTTGCATGGCAAGAGGCTTGCCAAAATGGATACTATTTTCTAAAATATTTCGAAGTGTGAAGTGCATGAATTCATCTGAAGATGAATTATGTTCTAATCCGGGCATTTAAAAACAACAACAACAGAGAAACTCAGGCTGTTTTTCAATTCTGTCTACATCTTCTCTTGGTTAAGTGCTGGGAATATTAAAATGAATTTTAACTGCTTGCCAGCTTTTCTTTTTTTTTAAATCAAAGAGCACATTACATTTTAAAATGTGATGTCTGGGGAAAAGGTCACCCTAAATTTCTGGAAGCTGGACTTAAGATGTTAAAATAGGTCTCACAACCATCCTTTTGGCAGTTGGTGGACTGGTCACAGGCTCTGGAAGGACACCTGTCCACATGCTACAAGTTCAACTTTCAGGGGCCAATGGCAAGCACATCACTGAGTGGTGATAAGTGGTTTCTGCATGCATACCAGCTAGGAGAGAAACCAACCACACTCTAGGAGTTTGTCTGTATTCCTTCTCTGCTGGAGTACAGTCTTGAAGTCAAAGGTAGTCTGATATCAAGGCACTGGGTGAAAATGAAAAATTCAGAAGGGAAGGCCTCACCCAGCATCAGTGAATAGAAGGCGAAGGATTGGTGAAGCCCTTCGCCGAGGTCTGTATACCCAGCTGCATACCATATGTTCAGTTTTTCCTTGAGATACCTCATTAACTTCAGGATGCACTGGAGTAGCAGAGGTTTCCTTTCCTTTCTTTCCTGGATGAGAAAGAAAAAAATGGTTTTAGTTTGGTCTCTTCATTTTAACACATACACATATACACCCAGGCAAAGAAAATGTTGAGGCTGTGCTATGTGATTGGCATTGTAAATGGTGATGGGGATACACTGGTGGATAAGAAGGATCTAGTTCCTGCCCTGATGAAGCTCACAAAGAGGAGGTAAATGTTAAATAATTTATATAATTAATTATATAATAATTATAATTATTTAATTATATAATAGTTATAATTAATAACTCAAGATTATTATTTAATTACAAACTACCATAAACACAACACAGGAACATGTGAAAATAAATTCCTTTTGGGCTAGGGGTAGGAGTGGTGAAGGATCAGAGAAGGCTTCTTGGAGGAAGTGACACTTAAAGTGGGGACCTGAAGGATGAATAGGAGTTTCCAGGCAAAGGTGATGGTGGGCATGTGCATAGAGCAGAGAGTTCCAGATAAGCAGAGACATCAGCCTGTAGAACTGTCCTAAATCAGGAGGGCTTTTACAGTTTGGGAAGTGGCAAGGGACCTCTTCCTGTGGTGCTGCCTTTTAGAGAAGCAGGCACTTCTGCCTCCCTTTCCACCCAAGTTTGCGCTTGAAGGATCATGTAAAACCTTTGTCTTCTCCCTTCCTTGTTCCTTTCAATGGTCAGAAGTCCTATATGGGAAGAGGTTTGAATGGCATCCCTAACCCAGGAGATTTTACTGTCCAGGTGCTAGATGCTCAGGCTGCTGCCTTCATGAATAGAAGAAATTTCCTTAGGATGCAGGAAAGAGACATAAAGAACTTCAGTTTAAATCCTCTAAGGCTTATTGTGGGCATCATTCATTCATCACTCAGCACCTGCCATCAGACTTGGCAACATTCATTTACTGTATAAATCAGTATGACGACTACACAGCATAGAATTCTGGGAGCTTCAGCTTCAATATTTAATGTGTAATTCAAATATGCCATTAACAAATACATATTGTTTCTGAGTTGGGTGTTGCTATTTTCAATAAAATGGTTCAATCAATGAATTTTAAACAAAAGGTAGAGGGTGACAGTATAACACAGTGGTGGAGAATAGAGGCTCTGAAGTCAGATGCCTTGGGTTTGAGTCTTGGCTCCTTTCTCTATTAGCTGCATGACTTAGGGCAAGGGACTTGTTCTCTTTGTGTCTCAGTTTCCATTTCTGTAAAATGGGAATAACGCCATCTATAGGTTATTGTGAGGATTAAATGAACTAGAAAATGTAAAGCAAATACTTGGAGCATAGCAAGTACTCAATAAATGTTAACTAATAGTGTTATCTATGTAAGGATGTTTATATAAATAAATTCACATATTGGATTAAAAAGCCGTTTGTTAGACTTTTAACATTGCACCTACAACTCATTATGAATATTCTCCCGCAGTTTCTTGATGGAGAAGGCAATGTGATTTCATAAGCTTCTCTGAAGTCCCAGCACCCAGCATTAAAATAAATACTCATTGCATGTTGGTTGACTAAATGGATGATCATGTGCCCTAATCTGAGGTTTGGAAAATAAAGTCACTGAATATATAGTTCTGTGTCTCCCATTCCTTTTCAGGCCCTATGGGAGGAAGGATTTCTCTCTTTATCCTTCCATACCTAATCCAGATGCTATAGATGAACTTTGGTGTCAGATCTGAATGCTATAATCTAGCTGCTTCACTTTACCAGCTGCAAGCTTTCAGATCCTAATTTTGTCAGTTGTGAAAAGGGAATGATAATAGTTTTCTGCAATAATATTGTGGAGATTTTAAAAAATTACCTAATAAAATGCTTAACACAGGGAAGATGCCCAATACAAGGTAGTATTATTTGTTATTGTGTTATTTTATGTGATCTTAAGCAATCTAGCTTCTCCAGAAAAGAGGACTTTACATTAATTATGATGTGCCAGGCATTTTTGTGGGCACTGTTCACATGCATTATCCCTTTTAGTATAAGATCTAGAACTTAGAGTTTGTCCTGGTCCAGTTTCTCTACTGTCTGCACTTCTAAAAGTTCTATTAGAAGAAGATGCATGCTCGTCTCCCTGGTCTCTTTTAAGCTTCCCTTTCTCCCTCCTAATGCCTATAAGCATATTTTAAAAGGTAATGGTTTGCACATGTGAAAATTGAGAAACCTGAGGCAGAGCTGATTTTTTTTCTTTCTAACATAGCAGGAAGGATAAATAATAACCATCTGTCTAGGCTTCCAGTTGAAGATTTGTGCTGGAGGAAATAGGCCAAACTGGCTTCTAGAGATTTCCAGGTATTGGAAGGACCAGGTTTTACAGGGCTTCCAGTGGATTCTAAGAGTTACACAGCCAGCCCTACCATCTCTCTGCCACCCCAACTAATGACTTGAAATCAGTGGTCTTCAGCACTGGCTGCAAAAATGCTCCCACCTGGGGAGCTTTAAAAATTACCAATGCCTAGGTGTCACACAGACCAATTATATCAGAATCTTCTAGGGGTGAGAACCCTTTGGGACTTCTAAAAAATTCCCAGGTTATACTAAAGTAAAGCCATAATAGATAACAACTGACTTAAAAAAATGAAATAATGCCATTTGCAGCAACATGGATGGACCCAGAGATTATCATACTAAGCAAAGTAAATCAGGTAGAGAAAGACAAATATAATATGATATCACTTATATGTGGAATCTAAAAAAATGATACAAATGAACTTATTTATAAAACAGAAATAGACTCACAGACATAGAAAACAAACTTATGGTTACCAAAGGGGAAAGGGGCAAGAGGAAAGGGAGGAATAAATTGGTAATTTGGGATTAACAGATATACACTACTATATATAAAATAGATAAACAAGGATCTACTGTATAGCACAGGGAACTATAATCAATATCTTGTAACAACCTATAGTGTAAAGGAATCTGAAAAACATTATATATATATATATATGAATAACTGAATCACTTTGCTGTATACCTGAAACATTGTAAATCAACTATACTTTCTAAGAAAGAAAGAAAGGAAGGAAGAAAGAAAGAAAGAAAGAAGAAAGAAAGAAAGAATATGGCCTCATTGGATCTACTGGATGAAGCTTTTGTGAGAAGAAAACATATATATGTTGAATATCTATATATGTCAGACATTTCCCACATGTTTTCTTACTTAATCTGAAGAATAACTGTGAGGTAGAAATATCTCCATTTGACAGGTGAGGAGACTGAGCAATGAAAGTTTCAGTTATCTGCTTGAAATGACAGAGGTAGGGTTAGGTTGGGATGCTAACCCATTCACTCACTCAACAAACATTTGTTAAATGCTTATTATGACACAACAATGAACAAGGCAGAATCTTCTCATGGAGTGTACATTCCAGTGGTGAGGGCAAACAAGTAGGTACGAAAAATAACGTCAAGTAGTGATAAGTGCTAGAAACACAACTAAAGCCAATGATGGGGGTAGAAAGTAATTGCAGTTGCTATTTTAGATAGAGAATTCACCAAAGGCCTCTATGAAGTGACATTTAAATAGAGTCCTGAGTGGAGAAACAAGGGAGAAAGCCATGCAAATGTCTGGGGAAAGATCATTCCAGGAAGAAGCTATCACAAGGGCAAAGGCCTCAAGGAAGAGAGTATTTGGTGCATTCAAGCAACAGCTGAGAGAAGAGCCTAGCTGACACGGGATGAAAAGAGAAAAGTGGGTTAGATATTTGCAGAACTAAAGGGCCTTATGGGCCATGCATGTGACCCTTCATTATGCCCTTCTAGTGATATCTTGCTTTGTAGGGGCCACCCCTCCCTCATCCCAGTGCTGTGGTTTGGTGGGAATGATCCTTAGTTCCAACTCCAATCTTGGTTTCTGATTCCTTGAAGACTATTTTGGTATCCCAATTACAGTCTTGGTTCAAAGACGGACATGAAACTCAGTCTGAGTCTCTGAGATGAGAGGAGATATCTGTTACAGTTTCTTAGCTAGTAAAGTTCTCTCCTTCTTGGCAGGACCTCCCAGAAGAGAGTGCTGTGAATATATGATGAACATAGCTGCCAGAGCTATTTTGCTATTACAGGAGTGCCCAGAGCAGTTGGGACACCAACATTTAGAGGCCGAAGATGATGCCAACACCAGGTAAAGCAAGCAGGTAGCCAGAAAGAGAACAGATCCTTGATCTGACACTTGAATGGCTAGATCAAACCATGTCTATAGCTCTTGCTGCTGCAAGACTTTTAAGTTACATAAACCAAATCTCTTTATTGTCTAAACAAACTGAGTTGGCTTTTCTGTCCCTTCAGTATAAGTAGTTCTAACTAGGAATTACTATGGATATTTTTTTCCTTAATAAAAGGGAGGTTAAGCTCTTAGCCATTTTTCTGTGCTATCTTGAGTGATGGGCCATCAGAAAATGTTTGAGAGGATCAATGAACCTCTGAGGTTACCATCATTCCCTCCTAATTTTCCCCCATCAGTAGTCATGCTATAGCCCTGCTCCATGCTTCCTGCTCTCCTTCTTTCTTTCCCTCACTTCACAGGCTCCACTGTGAAGAGATTCAAAGTTGGGGTCATATTTCATTTTTGTAAAATACTACTTTAGATCTTAGAACATACCATGTTTGGAGGAGTCTAAGCTCTTTTGTGTTTGTCTTCATGGGAGTTTGTATCATTTCTTGAGATATTTTTATCCCTTTTGGAAATTTTTCAGTCATAATTTCTTCAGATATTGCTTCATCTATACTCTCTTCCTCCTCTCCTTCTGCGACTTAATTACACATATGTTGGATAGTGTCACCATTTCCTATATGTCTCTTATACATTCTTTTTTGTATATCCCATCATCTTTTCTCATTTATGCTTCAATCTGGATATTTCCTATTGAATGATATTCCAGTTCACTAATCCTCTCTTCAGCTATCTTCTATTAAACCCATCTGTTGAGTTTTTAAATTTAGTTTTTGTATTTTTTAGTTCTAGATATTCCATTTGATTCCTTTTATAGATTCAAATTAATGGCTGAAAATTCTTCATCTTATTCATTTTCTTAAACATATAAATTACAGTTATTTGAAAATCCATGTCCTGTTTTGTATCATTCATGACTATTTCTAACTGAACATTCTGTATGGATAATTCTACAGATTTTATGAGGTGTTAACATCTTCCACAGAGGGGTTTTTCCTTCTTTCTGTTGGTTGTTCAATTTGAATTTCAAACGATGGCTTTCAAAGAAATATTGTTTTGTATTTTTAAAAATTTTTATTGGAGTATAGTTGATTTACAATGTTGTGTTAGTTTCAGGTGTACAGCAAAGTGAATCAGTTATACATATAGATATATCCACTCTTTTTTTTTAGATTCTTTTCCCATATAGGCCATTGCAGAGTATTGAGTAGACTTCCCTATGCTATACAACAGGTTCTTATTAGTTATATATTTTATATAGAGTAGTATGTATATGTCAATCCCAATCTCCCAATTTATCCTTCACCCCACTTATCCCCTGATGACCGTAAGTTTGTTTTCTTTCTTTCATTTTTTTTTTTTTTTGGCTGCCTTGGGTCTTCGTTGCTGCACATGGGCTTTCTCTAGTTGGGGTGAACGGGGGCTACTCTTCCTTGTGGCATGCGAGTTTCTCATTGCGATGGCTTCTCTTGTTGTGGAGCACAGGGCTCTAGGTGCACAGGCTTCAGTATTTGTGGCACATGGGCTCAGTAGTTGTGGCGTGTGGGCTCTAGGGCATGCAGGCCTCAGTAGTTGTGATGCATAGGCTCAGTAGTTGTGGCTCACAGGCTCTAGAGCACAGGCTCAGTAGTTGAGACACATGGGCTTAGTTGCTCTGTGGCACGTGGGATCTTCCTGGACCAGGGATTGAACTCGTGTCCCCTCCATTGGCAGGCAGATTCTTAACTGCCGCGCCACCAGGGAAGTCCCTATAAGTTTGTTTTCCACATTTGTGACTCTACTTCTGTTTTATAAATCAATTCATTTGTACCCCTTTTTTAGATCCCACATATAAGCAGTATCATATGATATTTGTCCTTCTATGTCTGACTTACTTCACTCAGTATGACAATCTCTAGGTCCTGCCATGTTGTTGCAAATGGCATTAGTTTGCTCTTTTTTATGGCTGAGTAGTATTCCATTGTGTATATGTACCACATCTTCTTTATCCATTCCTCTGTTGATAGACATTTAGGTTGCTTCCATGTCCTGGCTATTGTAAATAGTGTTGCAATGAATATTGGGGTGCATGTATCTTTTTAAAAATTTATTTATTTATTTATTTAATTTTGGCTGCATTGGGTCTTCCTTGTTGCATGCAGGCTTGCTCTAGTTGCAGTGAAGGGGGCTACTCTTTGTTGCGGTGTGTGGGTTTCTCATTGTGGTGGCTTCGCTTGTCGTGGAGCATGGGCTCTAGGTGTGTGGGCTTCAGTAGTTGTGGCTCATGGGCTCTAGAGTGCAGGCTCAGTAGTTGTGGTGCATAGGCTTAGTTGCTCCATGGCATGTGGGATCTTCCTGGACCAGGGCTCGAACCCATGTCCCCTGAACTGGCAGGCAGATTCTTAACCACTGTGCACCAGGGGACTCCCACATGTATCCTTTTGAATTATGGTTTTCTGGGGGTATATCCAGTAGTGGGATTGCTGGGTCATATGTTAATTCTCTGTTTAGTTTTTTAAGGAACCTCCATACTGTTCTCCATAGTGGCTGTATCAATTTACATTCCTCCCAACACTGTAAGAGCGTTCCCTTTTCTCCACACCCTCTCCAGCATTTATTTTTTGTAGATTTTTTGATGATGGCCATTCTGACTGGTGTGAGATGATACCTCACTGTAGTTTTGATTTGCATTTCTCTAATAATTAGTGACATTGAGCATGTTTTCAGGTGCTCTTTGGCCACCCATACATCTTCTTTGGAGAAATGTCAATATAGATGTTCCGCCCATTTTTTGATTGTTATTTGTTATTTGATTTATTTATTTTGCTATTGAGCTGCATGAGCTGTTTGTATATTTTGGACATGGATCCCTTGTTGGTTGCTTCATTTGCAAATATTTTCTCCCATTCTGAGGGTTGTCTTTTCATGCTGTTTATAGTTTCCTTGCTGTGCAAAAGCTTTTAAGTTTACTTAGATCCCATTTGTTTGTTTTTGTTTTTATTTCATTACTCTAGGAGGTGGGTCAAAAAAGATCTTGCTGCGATTTATGTCAAAGAATGTTCTGACTTTGTTTTCCTCTAAAAGTTTTATACTGTCTGGCCTTATATTTAGGTCTTTAATTAATTTTGAGTTTATATTTTAATTAATTAATTAATTTTAACATCTTTATTGGAGTATAATTGCTTTAGAATCGTGTGTTAGTTTCTGCTTTATAACAAAGTGAGTCAGTTATACATATACATATATCCCCACATCTCTTCCCTCTTGCGTCTCCTTCCCTCCCATCCTCTCTCTCCCACCCCTCTAGATGGTCACAAAGCACCAAACCAATCTCCCTGTGCTATGCAGCTGCTTCCCATTAGCTATCTATTTTACACTTCATAGTGTATATATGTCCATGCCACTCTCTTTGTCCCAGCTTACTCATCCCCCTCCCCGTGTCCTCAAGTCCATTCTCTAGTAGGTCTGCGTCTTTATTCCCGTCTTGCCCCCAGGTCCCCATGACCATTTTTTTTTCTAGATTCTATATATATGTGTTAGCATACAGTATTTGTTTTTCTCCTTCTGACTTACTTCACTCTGTATGACAGACTCTGTGTCCATCCACCTAAGTACAAATAACTCAATTTCGTTTCTTTTTATGGCTGAGTAATATTCCATTGTATACATGTGCCACATCTTCTTTATCCATTCACCTGTCGATGGACACTTAGGTTGCTTCCATGTCCTGGCTATTGTAAATAGACCTGCAATGAACACTGTGGTACATGACTGTTTTTGAATTATGGTTTTCTCAGGGTATATGCCCAGGAGTGGGATTGCTGGGTCGTATGGTAGTTCTATTTTTAGTTTTCTAAGGAACCTCCATACTGTTCTCCATAGTGGCTGTATCAATTTACATTCCCACCAACAGTGCAAGAGGGTTCCCTTTTCACCACACCCTCTCCAGCATTTATTGTTTGTACATTTTTTGATGCTGTCCATTCTGAGCAGTGTGAGATGATATCTCATTGTAGTTTTGATTTGAATTTCTCTAATGATTAGTGATGTTGAGCATCCTATCATGTGTTTGTGAGCAATCTGTATACCTTCTTTGGAGAAATGTCTATGTAGGTCTTCTGCCCATTTTGGATTGGGTTGTTTGTTTTCTTGATATTGAGCTACATGAGCTGCTTGTAAATTTTGGAGATTAATCCTTTGTCGGTTGCTTCGTTTGCAAATATATTCTCCCATTCTGTGGGTTGTATTTTCATCTTGTTTATGGTTTCCTTTGCTGTGCAAAAGCTTTGAAGTTTCATTCGGTCCCATTTGTTTATTTTTGTTTATATTTCCATTTCGTTTTTGTGCCAGTACCATACTGTCTTGATTACTGTAGCTTTGTAGTATAGTCTGAAGTGAGGGAGCCTGATTCCTCCAGCTCCATTTTTTGTTCTCAAGATTGCTTTGGCCATTCGGGGTCTTTTGTGTTTTCATACAAATTGTGAAATTTCTTGTTCTCGTTTTGTGAAAAATGCCAGTGGTAGTTTGATAGGGATTGCCTTGAATCTGTAGATTGCTTTGGGAAGTAGAGTCATTTTCACAATGTTGATTCTTCCAATCCAAGAGCATGGTATATCCCTTCATCTATTTGTATCATCTTTAATTTCTTTCATCAGTGTCTTATAATTTTCTGCATACAGGTCTTTGGTCTCCTTAGGTAGGTTTATTCCTAGGTATTTTATTCTTTTTGTTGCAATGG
>NC_041217.1:133727962-133728679 GCF_002837175.3 Physeter macrocephalus | reverse complement strand
TTTGTATTTCTGCAGTGTCAGTTGTTACTTCTCCTTTTTCATTTCTAATTCTATTGATTTGAGTCTTCTCCCTTTTTTTCTTGATGAGTCTGGCTAATGGTTTATCAATTTTGTTTATCTTCTCAAAGAACCAACTTTATGTTTTATTGAACTTTGCTATCGTTTCCTTCATTTCTTTTTCATGTATTTCTAATCTGATCTTTATGATCCCTTTCCTTCTGCTAAATTTGGGGGTTTTTTTTGTTCTTCTTTCTCTAATTGCTTTAGGGGTAATGTTAGGTTGTTTATTTGAGATGTTTCCTGTTTCTTAAGGTAGGATTGTATTGTTATAGACTTCCCTCTTTGAACTGCTTTTGCTGCATCCCATAGGCTTTGGGTCGTCGTGTCTCCATTGTCATTTGTTTCTAGGTACTTTTTGATTTCCTCTTTGATTTCTTCAGTGATCTCTTCGTTATTAAGTAGTGTATTGTTTAGCCTCCATGTATTTGTAGTTTTTACGGATCTTTTCCTGTAATTGATATCTAGTCTCATAGAGTTGTGGTCGGAAAAGATACTTGATACAATTTCAATTTTCTTAAATTTACCCAGGGATTTGTGACCCATGATATGATCTATACTGGAGAATGTTCCTTGAGCACTTGAGAAAAATGTGTATTCTGTTGTTTTTGGATGGAATTTCCTATAAATATCAATTAAGTCCATCTTGTCTAATGTATC
>NC_041217.1:133715205-133727315 GCF_002837175.3 Physeter macrocephalus | reverse complement strand
AACTATAATCTCTTCAAATATTTTCTCAGTCCCTTTGTTTTTCTCTTCTTCTTCTGGGACCCCTATAATTCGAATGTTGGTGCATTTAATGGTGTCAAAGAGGTCTCTGAGACTGTCCTCAGTTCTTTGCATTCTTTTTTCTTTATTCTGCTCTGCAGTAGTTATTTCCACTATTTTATCTTCCAGGTCACTTATCCGTTCTTCTGCCTCAGTTATTGTGCTATTGATCCCATCTAGAGTATTTTAAAATTCATTTATTGTGTTGTTCATCATTGCTTGCTTCCTCTTAGTTCTTCTAGGTCCTTGTTAAATGTTTCTTGCATTTTCTCTATTCTATTTCCAAGATTTTGGATCATCTTTACTATCATTATTGTGAATTCTTTTTCAGGTAGACTGCCTATTTCCTCTTCCTTTGTTAGGTCTGGTGGGATTTTACCTTGCTCCTTCATCTGCTGTGTGTTTTTCTGTCTTTTCATTTTGCTTATCTTACTGTGTTTGGGGTCTCCTTTTCGCAGGCTGCAGGTTCTTAGTTCCCGTTGTTTTTGGTGTCTGTCCCTAGTGGCTAACGTTGGTTCAGTGGGTTGAGTAGGTTTCCTGGTTGAGGGGACTAGTGCCTGTGTTCTGGTGGATGAGACTGGATCTTGTATTTCTGGTGGGCAGGTCCACATTTGGTGGTGCGTTTTGGGGTGTCTGTGGCCTGATTATGATTTTAGGCAGCCTCTCTGCTAATGGGTGGGGCTGTGTTCTTGTCTTGCTAGTTGTTTGGCATAGGGTGTCCAGCACTGTAGCTTGCTGGTCGTTGAGTGAAGCTGGGTGTTGGCGTTGAGATGGACATCTCTGGGAGATTTTGGCCATTTGATATTACACGGAGCTGGGAGGTCTCTTGTGGACCAGTGTCCTGAAGTTGGCTCTCCCACCTCAGTGACACAGCCCTGATGCCTGGCTGGAGCACTAAGAGCCTATCCTCCACATGGCTCAGAATAAAAGGGAGAAAAAATAGAAAGAAAAAGAAAGAAAGAAAGAAAGAAAGAAAGAAAGAAAGAAAGAAAGAGGATAAAATAAAATAAAGTTATTAAAGTAAAAAATAATTATTAAGAAAAACATTTTAAAACGTAAAAAAAAAAAAAAAAAACCCGACAGACAGAACCCTAAGACAACTGGTGAAAGCAGAGCTATACAGACAAAATCTCACACAGAGACATACACATACACACTCACAAAAAGAGGAAAAGGGGAAAAAATAATATATCTTGCTCCCAAAGCCCACCTCCTCAATTTGGGATGATTTGTTGTCTATTCAGTTATTCCACAGATGCAGGGTACATCACGTTGATTGTGGAGCTTTAATCCACTGCTCCTGAGGCTTCTGGGAGGGATTTCCCTTTCTCTTCTTTGTTCGCACAGCTCCAGGGGTTCAGCTTTGGATTTGGACCCGCCTGTGTGTGTAGGTTGCCTGAGGGCATCTGTTCTTTCCTCAGACAGGCCAGGGTTAAAGGAGCAGCTGATTCGGGGGCTCTGGCTCACTCAGGCCGGGGGTGGGGGGAGGGGTACGGATGCGGGGCGAGTCTGCGGTGGCAGAGGCGGCATGATGTTGCACCAGCCTGAGGCGCTCCGTGCGTTCTCCCAGGGAAGTTGTCCCTGGATCCCGGGACCCTGGCAGTGGCGGGCTGCACAGGCTCCGGGGAGGGGCGGTGTGGATAGTGACCTGTGCTCGCACACAGGCTCCTTGGTGGCGGCAGCAGCAGCCTTAGTGTCTCATGCCCGTCTCTGGGGTCTGCGCCAATAGCCGCGGCTCGCGCCCGTCTCTGGAGCTCCTTTAAGCAGCACTCTTAATCCCCTCTCCTTGCGCACCAGGAAACAAAGAGGCAAGAAAAAGTCTCTTATCTCTTCTGCAGGTGCAGACTTTTTCCCAGACCCCCTCCTGGCTAGCTGTGGCGCACTAGCCCCCTTCAGCCTGTGTTCACGCCGCCAACCCCAGTCCTCTCCCTGGGATCTGACCTCCGAAGCCCGAGCCTCAGCTCCCAGCCCCCACCCGTCCCAGCGGGTGAGCAGACAAGCCTCTCGGGCTGGTGAGTGCCGGTCGGCACCGATCCTCTGTGCGGGAATCTCTCCGCTTTGCCCTCCGCACCCTGTTGCTGCGCTCTCCTCCGTGGCTCCGAAACTTCCCCCCTCCACCACCCGCAGTCTCCGCCTGCAAAGGGGCTTCTAGTGTGTGGAAACCTTTCCTCCTTCACAGCTTCCTCCCACTGTTGTAGGTCCTGTCCCTATTCTTTTGTCTCTGTTTTTTCTTTTTTCTTTTGCCCTACCCAGGTACATGGGGAGTTTCTTGCCTTTTGGGAGGTCTGAGGTCTTCTGCCAGCGTTCAGTGGGTGTTCTATAGGAGCTGTTCCACATGTAGATGTATTTCTGATGTATCTGTGGGGAGGAAGGTTGATCTCTATATCTTACTCTTCCGCCATCTTCTCAAATCCTGTTGAGGATTTTTGCGTCTGTATTCTTAAGTGATATTGGTCTGTAATTTTCTTTTTTTGTAGTATTTTTGTCTGGTTTTGGTATCAGGGTGATGGTGGTCTCGTAGAATGAGTTTGTGAGTGTTCCTTCCTCTGCAGTTTTTGGAAGAGTTTGAGAAGGATGGGTTTTAGCTCTTCTCTAAATGTTTGGTTCTATAGGAGCTGTTCCACATGTAGATGTATTTCTGATGTATCTGTGGGGAGGAAGGTTGATCTCTATATCTTACTCTTCCGCCATCTTCTCAAATCCTGTTGAGGATTTTTGCGTCTGTATTCTTAAGTGATATTGGTCTGTAATTTTCTTTTTTTGTAGTATTTTTGTCTGGTTTTGGTATCAGGGTGATGGTGGTCTCGTAGAATGAGTTTGTGAGTGTTCCTTCCTCTGCAGTTTTTGGAAGAGTTTGAGAAGGATGGGTTTTAGCTCTTCTCTAAATGTTTGATAGAATTCACCTGTGAAGCCATCTACTCCTGGACTTTTGTTTGTTGGAAGATTTTTTTTTTTTTTTTTAAAGAAGATGTTGTGGGTAGGAGTTTATTAATTAATTAATTTATTTTTGCTGTGTTGGGTCTTCGTTTCTGTGCGAGGGCTTTCTCTAGTTGTGGCAAGTGGGGGCCACTCTTCATCGTGGTACACAGGCCTCTCACTATCGCAGCCTCTCTTGTTGTGGAGCACAGGCTCCAGATGCTCAGTAGTTGTGGCTCATGGGCCTAGTTGCTCCACGGCATGTGGGATCTTCCCGGACCAGGGCTTGAACCTGTGTCCCCTGCATTAGCAGGCAGATTCTCAACCAGTGTGCCACCAGGGAAGCCCCTGTTGGAAGATTTTTAATCACATTTTCAATTTCATTACTTGTGATTGGTCTGTTCATATTTTCTATTTCTTCCTGGTTCAGTCTTGGAAGGTTATACCTTTCTAAGAATTTGTCCATTTCTTCCAGGTTGTGCATTTTATTGGCATAGAGTTGCTTGTAGTAGTCCCTTAAAATGTGTACAAAAAGTTGTTTCACTAAACATATAGATATAAATCTTGGAGAGTTCTTTGGTGAGATATTAGTAGGATAAGTACCTAGCTACAGGATTCTCAGATCTAAGGGACTATACAACTGAAATTCTAATAAGTAATATTGACTTCTTTTATAAATGTGCTACATTCTTCTTAAAGGGGTATCACTAGAGACTGCTTCACGATACAATACAGCTTGGAAAATTATGCCTTTTACAACCCAACTGACCTAAAGGATAGCCATCAAGGAAAATTTCACTCTTATTTTTTCTTCACTGGTAAGCCATTTACATTTCTGGGAGCAATGAGATGAAACCCAACAAACAAACCATTGGGCCTAAGTCACAGCATCAACTAGAGCTCTGGGAATAGGAGGTCTCTTGAGGAACAAAATAACCAGACTCACTGGGAGGCAAATCAGATGACAAATAAGATGAAGCTCTGCTCAACAACTCAACAAAATTCTGCCATCTGTGAAAGAAAAGGAAACATAATACCTGTGATCAATGTGGGAAGCTCTGGAATAATGTGCACTAAAGCTTAAGGCTTATATAGATAGTGATGTTAAAGGAGTTTTTTGATGTCTGTATCATTTGGGGTGCAGTGAAGGAAACACAAGCTACTTTAGGTGTCTCTACTAGAAATGGAAATTAGGCACCCACAAAATTATTGCAGGGGCTAGTAGAATGGAGGCTGGTGTCTGCTGCTCGGCTAAAGGTTAGGCCTCAGAAGATGTAGTCCAGAGTCCAGGGAACTGCAGGAAATTCTGGCTGATGTCTCAGGTGCCCTTGGCCATGAGTTTGGTGATGAGGCAGTATATAGGGCATTCTGGCCACCAGAAAAACTGATGTCTGCCAGGGTTATTGGAGTTGCTACTACTGCAGAAAAATAATAAATACTTATAATGTCCCTGCCCCTCTTCCCAGTCTTCCTGCCTTTCAAATCTCATGCAATTGCATCTCAGTGATGGAACTTAAATCAATTCCAGAACCTCAATGTCAAGGGAGCTTTGGAAATGTTCTTTTTAGCCTTCCTAAGTGTGGGAAGTATTACAACATAGGAAAGAACATAGAAGGGGATAGAAATGGGTGCTAAGTGCAAATAGATAATATTTAGTGAAGTCCCCAAGCAGAAATTGCATTGAAGAATGTGTGAGCATTTGACAATCAGGGAGTCATTTAAAACTTACAAGTACTTTAGGAACACTGGTAGTGAGAATCACTTATATTTGCTTGCCCAACATCCATTCTCCATTTATGTAAAAATATGTTTCTCTGGGGTAATGGGCTACAGTCAATGTCCCATACCCTCCCCTAGACAATGCTGTGACCCACTCAGTCTAATTAATCTCAGTCTATCACTTCACTTTCCCTATCCCTCCCTCCCTCCCTCCCTTCTTCCCTCTCTCCCACTCTCTGTCTCTGTGTCTCTTATTAATTTTTGTTTCTGGTGCTTCCTGAAGTTTCATTTCCCCTGATTTTGTGTGTAACTCCATATCCTTTCAAAAATATTTCTTTTTGCTTATGTTAGCAAAAAACAGTTTCTGCTTCTAGCAACCAAACTACAACTGATAAGAATTTTTATCACCTCTTTGCCCATCAGAAGTCAAGCAAGTATAAAGAGCCAATTGTGAGAATATGTCCTGTGTTTTCTAGGAGAGTTTTAATGCCATGTGATTTTATTCTTTTTATTTTTATTTATTTTTTAATGGAAGTATAGTTGATTTACAGTGTTGTGTTAGTTTCAGGTGTACAGCAAAGTTACTCAGTTTTATTTTATTCAGTTTTCTTTTTCAGCTTCTTTTTCCTTATAGGTTATTACAAAATAACCTGCATAGGTATACAGAACCACAAGCCAGATAAGCTGATGACTATATCAGCTGCTGAAAGGCTAGGCAGGGAAAAGAAAGTTGGAGAAGTAGCACTCTTAAGGAATATTAATAAACATACAAAGATCTGATATTAGCACAGATCTGGAAATGAACTGCAGTAGAAGCATCTCCTGTCTTCTACACTTCCTGCAATTCCCTCCTCTTAGGAGGGCCAGGTTTATGCCTACAGCATCTTGTGACCCACTGAACAACAACACAACAAAAACCTAAATCCATTTATATTTCCACATTGCATAACATTTATTTTTCAGAACTGTTAGGAGTTAGCAAATATTCAGTAAGGGCTCTGGACAAGATGGCACCAGAAACTCTCCTGCCCCTTCTTGAATTTTTGCTGATAGCAGGGGAGGAAAATTACAGGAAATTTTTCTAAGTACTGAACTTGGACACTGCCTGATTTAAGTGGTATATAGGACTTAAGTGACCAATGAAATCCTTTAGATCCTCTAATAAAATACCTTCTTTATTCCATACTCTTTATATTACTCTAGGACCTTCAAAGAGCCATTGACAATTTAAGTGTGAGAATGGGTCTTGTTGCCATAAAAGACAGTATAATTCCAATCACAGTACTAGGTGCCAAACTCTTCATGTTGAGTCAGAGAGGTCAGGAGTGAAGGACAAAGTCTGTGAGCCTGACTGTAGATTCAGGCAGATCTGCGTTCAAATTCTAACTTCATCCAAACTTAAGTTAAAATGGCCTTTAATTAGTGTTCTGAGTACTTTGTGTGCATTCTCTCATTTAATTGAGACAACCATCTTATTAGACATGTAAATGACTTGCCTATGGACACGCTGATCAATGGAGGAGCCACGATTTAAACCCTGACTGTCTGACTCCAAATCCTGCACCCTTAACCACTGTACTCTATGGCCTTACACATGAATGTAATATAACTTGGTTTCAGTTACATTTCGCCCCCCCTTTGGAATTCCATGAACATGGTTTCAGTGTCTTCTGATATCTACTATTGCAGAAGTTGTTTTTTTTTGTTGTTTGTTTTTTTTACTTTAAGTTAAACATCTTTATTATGGTGTTTAAATGCCAGATTGAAAGAAACATACTACAGTTGACCCTTGAACAGTGCACTGGAGGTTGGGGTGTGTTAGGGGCACTGACCCTCTGCCCAGTCAGAAATTCATGTATAATTTGTAGTTGGTCCTCCATATTAGTGATTCCTCCTTTCCACTTGTCCACATTGCTAAAGTTTGAGGTCAATCTGATTTGGATTCATTTATAATTATTTTTTTCATTTATTTGCTTTATTTTAGTTTTATTTTGTTTTGGCTGCATCCTTAAATAATTTTCTTTGTCTCTGTAGCACAAAAGTTTTGTCAGGAGGGACATGGATACTTTTTTTCGTAATTTAGTTTAGATCATAATGAATTCATTCAGTCTGTACACAGAGGGTTTTTCTTTTTCCCATCTCTGCAAAATTTCTTCAGCTGTGACTTTTGGTTTTATTTCTTGTCCAATTCTTCTAGTTTCTTATTCCACAATTTCAGGGCATCTTAGGTTCAATTTCTATTTTTATTCTTCTATCTCTACTATCCGTTTTCATTTTTTTCTGTTCTTTTTCTCTAGATTTTGTGGAAACCTCTCAAGTTTGACATTATGCACTAGATTTTCTCTAGCATTAATTTTGCTGTTCATTGATTTCTAGTTATCCCTTTTTCTTTTGTAAATAATATTTTATTAAAACACCACCCTGGCCATTCGTTATGTGTTGTTTTTGGCTGCTTTCAGGCCACAATGACATAGCTGAATAGTTGCAACAGATTATAGACCCACAAAGCCTTTAACATTTATTATGTGACCCTTCAAAGAAAAGGCTTGTTGACCTAAACATTTAACATAAATGTCTTAATATCATTAAATATCTAACAATATTCAGATTTCCTTGATTGTCTTATTTTTAAATTGAGATATAATTGACATATAACATATTAGCTTCAAGTGTACAGCATAATGATTCAATATATGTATATATTGCAAAATGATCACAATAAGTCTAGTTAACATCATCACCAAACATAGTCACAAACCTGGTTACCTCTTCATTATACTGTAGAAGTTTCAGTTTCCTTGAAACTATCCACATTTCACCAAGTTCATCTTAATTTCTTCTGTTCACTTTAGTGCTTTTTACATTTCTTTTTTTTTTTTTTTTTTTGTGGTATGCGGGCCTCCCTCTGCCTGTGGCCTCTCCCGTTGCGGAGCACAGGCTCCGGACGCGCAGGCCCAGCGGCCATGGCTCACCGGCCCAGCCGCTCCACGGCACGTGGGATCTTCCCGGACCGGCGCACGAACCCGTGTCCCCTGCATCTGCAGGCGGACGTGCAACCACTGCGCCCAGGGAAGACCTACATTTCATTTTTAATCTCATTATGCTTATTACTTTATAATTCATTTCAACAGAGACATGGCTCCTTATATCCTATAGAAAACACCAGTGGCTTTCTAAATGTTTTCTAGTTTCTAGAGTAAATCATTTACAAAAGTTTGCTGTTATTTGGAGTCTGTGGGATCATAATTACACCTCCCTGTTCTGCAGTATTTTTGAAAATTAGGCCTCATATGTTAGGGTTTTCTCTTTATTCAGTGTCAGTGAGGAACTGTTCACATTCTGTACAACCCAATAGATGAGTTTCATAAGTTTCCCTTGGTCCTACTCACTGCTCATTCAGCCCCTCAGTCAAGGGGTGAGTGAAGACTCCCACCAACATTTGGTGCTTCTCAGGCATTTTTCTTGTGCCCCTCTGTTGGGACCACCTCAGAGGTGGGATCTTCTCACCACACCTGCTGTATATCAGACACTAAATTGGTGTAGTATGTCATAATGGGTACACTTGTTGACCTGAAACAAACAGATTGTCAGATATTTCTCCAGCAAAGATGGGTTTATTCAGGATCAATAGAGAATTGCAGTTCGTGGTCTGCAATCATGGTGAGCCATGCTCAAGTCCCCCAGACAGCAAGGGAAAGAGAATGCTTTTATAGAAAGGAAAAGGGAGTTGGGAGGGCTATAATAAACAAAGTGTCCATGGCTTCCCATTGGCTGAGTCCTTGCCAGGAAAGTCCTTCCTTACTGTTGGGCTCTAATATCGCAGGGCATGAGAGCTTTCCCTTCTGGTCTCCCAACTCTATATAACTGAGGTTTCTGTATATTAATTTTTTACACACTCCTCAACATATACAACTACCAGGGATCCCCTCTTTCTTCTTCAACCCACGTGACTTTACATTTCCATATGCAAATACCACAGCGAGGTCTAGTTATTCCTGCCTTCTTCACCCCAACATGCTGCTCTATCATTCCTAGAAGTTGTGGTCTCTGCATAGGCACAAAAAAGCAGTGTGTGGCTAAGTGTACCGGTGTGTAACCTTGGATGAGGGAAGGAGAGGAAGGAACAGTACTCAGGTGGATACAGAAAGTAGCATCTATGTCATTTTCTGGTTGGTTAAGACTTGGGGCCTCCAAATCAAGGGGAAGACTGTGGTGAAGGGATGAAATATCTTCTGTCTTATGCACTTTTTTTTTTTTTTTTTTGCGGTATGCGGGTCTCTCACTGTTGTGGCCTCTCCCGTTGTGGAGCACAGGCTCTGGAAGCACAGGCTCAGCAGCCATGGCTCATGGGCCCAGCCGCTCCGCTGCATGTGGGATCTTCCCAGACCGGGGCACGAACCCGTGTGCCCTGCATCGGCAGGTGGACTCTCAACTACTGCGCCACCAGGGAAGCCCTGCACTTTTTATAGGTAGGCAGGACAAAGCTTGGGGCACCAAGTCAATGATTTCCCCAGATTCCATGTGTTTATAGTCAGTGGAGCTTCTTTCTAGATTCGGAGACTAGAGTGCCTATTAGCTTTTGCTTCTGGTGTGTGTTTTTTGTTCTTTTTTGTTGGTTTTTTTTTTTTTTTTTTTTTGCCTCTTCATTTGTTCATTGGAATTTAAAAAAAATTAAAATATCATCTGTTATGCAGATGCCAAAAACACAAAATGGCGGCTATTTCATAGAAACATCCTTGTAATCTTGATGGTGTTACTTACAGGTGACATGTTTCTCTCTGAGTTTTATACAGGCTTCAATCAAAGGTGTGCCAGTACTTCCTTCCCAAGCTCATTGCCTTTCTCCACCTTGTGAAATGTCTGCTCAGGCCACAATGGACAGTTTGGTTCTCCAAATCTATGTTCTTGTTGCTTTTTTGTCTTGGCACACACTGCTCCCTCTATCTCTGAGTTACTCTTCCCCATCCCTCATCTGGTGAGCTCCTACAAGTACTACTAAGCTCAGCTGAGTATTAAGTAGTACTGAAGAGCCAGCTCTGTTCAGACTGCTAGAATCATAGTTAAGTCCCATGATTTGAAAAGTTAAATCATTAGAGCCATTCCCTTGAGAATCCTGTAATCTACTATTCCAGCTGAGGGGCACAAAATATGCTAGGAAAAGGAGGTAGATAGAAAAAAGACTATGCAAGGGACTGTTAGCCTGCAGGGGCTGTATAGTTTGCTAGGGCTGCTATAACAGAACACCAGGCTGGGTGGCTGAAACAACAGAAATTTATTTTCTCACAGTTCTGGAGGCTAGAAGTCCAAAATCAAGACGTCTGTAGATTTGGCTTCTTCTGAGGCTCCTCCTTGCCTACAGATGGCCACCTTTTTGCTATGTCTTCACAGGGTCTTTTCTCTGGGTGAGCCCAACCTTAGTGTCTCTCTGTGTGTCCAAACTTCCTCTTTTTATAAGGACACCAGTCAGATCAGATGTGGGCTCACTCTAATGGCCCCATCTTAATTTAATCACCTCTTTAAAGACCTTATCTTCAAATACATGGTCTAAGGGCTGGGGTTAGGGGTTCAACAAATGAATTTAGGGGGGATAAAATTCAACCCATAATAGGAACAAAGATGTAAAGAATCCCAACTTTTGGGACAATTCACTTAAGGACTCTGAACCTCATTTTATTCATCTGTGAAGTGGGTATAAAAATATATTAACTCATGGGGCTGTTGGGAGTATGAAATGAGATAAGCCACGTAGAGCATGTAGCCCCATGCCTGGACATGTGAGGTGTACATGCATCAATCCTTCTGAGTCAGGAGGTTATTTTGGTTGTTATTTTACTCAGCTGCTGGAAAGCTCATCCAACTGAACCATCTTTCTTTGCTTTCACCTTCTTAATCATGTTGCCTAAACTGTATTCTTCTCACCTTCCAGTTACCTGTGAGAAGCATAGCCCTTCCTTGATACATAATCAATAAACTCTCAAATCCAGAAAAAAGGATTCTTTTTCCATTTGACAGGTGGAAAATTAAGGTTCAGAGAAATTAGTGACTTGTCCAAGTTCTCAAAGCCAGTGCACATCAGTGTTGGGATTTCTATCTAGGCCTATGTGATTCTGGAGCTCATGACGCCTTTCTGCATGGATGGGGGCTGAAGGGGTAGTGGAGGCGCTAAACCGGTGAGGAGATGCTACCTGAAAGCTGTGGGCTTCCTTGGATTATACATGCCCCTGGAACTTAAAAGTTTCCTCACTTTGTATTCATATCCTACACCTCTCCTGGGTCCTAGGGCAATAAGATACTGAGCTCCTCAGATCCAGAACTGGGTTCAGCACGAAGCCCAAGGGTAGAGCTGGCTATGAAATGCAGGCAGTTTGCCTAAAGCCCCTGTGCCTAGCCACTATCCTATAAGCCTTTAAGTTGCATAGAACTTGTAGGAGAGTTGGTATAGTGTATTAAAAGCCAAGACCCCTAAGCTAGAGAGTCTGCATTTGACTTAGCCTTATTGATGAATTCATTTATCAGTTACATATTAGTTTTAGCCTTTCTGTTCCTCAGCTTCCTCATTTGAAAAATAATAGTACCTATCTCATGAGGTATGTGTAAGGATTAAAAGAGTTAATATTTATAAAGCACTTAGAACATTGCCTGGAATATAGTAAACACTATATAAATGTTGGCTATTATTAATAATAACTTTATTAGCAACATTATTATTAGAATTCTTACCCCATATGAATTATGGGCTCTGGAAGAGAAGATTGGAATTAATGAACTCTTAAAAGCCAGATCTGGTTTCCAGGACCCAACCAATGGGCAGATTCATACCATGTCTCTAATAGCTCACTGCCTAACAATTTTCATATTCCCATTAAAAAGTAATTGCTGGGGCTTCCCTGGTGGAGCAGTGGTTGAGAATCCACCTGCCGATGCAGGGGACACGGGTTCGTGCCCCAGTCCGGGAAGATCCCACATGCCGCGGAGCGGCTGGGTCCGTGAGGCATGGCCACTGAGCCTGTGCGTCTGGAGCCTGGCAATGGGAGAGGCCACAACAGAGAGGGGCCCGCACCACAAAAAAAAAAAAAAAAAAAAAAAAAAAAGTAATTGCTGAATCAGACACCTCATGTTTCCTTTATCTCCTAAAATCCTCTGGTTGTTCCTAGGGTTATCAAACCAGTCCTTTTCAACCTAGTTGCACTCCCAACAATGGGCCAGATGTGTATAAGTTCTACTTGGGCCTATGTCAATTGCGCCACTCTATTTACGAAGCCTCCATAGCAGCTTCATTATTTATCCCCTCCCCTGACACAATTTGGCTTATGTGCCTATGGTTTTTTTTTTGTTTTTTTTTTTGCGGTACACGGGCCTCTCCCTGTTGTGGCCTCTCCCGTTGCGGAGCACAGGCTCCGGACGCACAGGCTCAGCGG
>NC_041217.1:133707634-133713218 GCF_002837175.3 Physeter macrocephalus | reverse complement strand
CCCGTTGCGGAGCACAGGCTCCGGACGCACAGGCTCAGCGGCCATGGCTCACGGGCCCAGCCGCTCCGCGGCATGTGGGATCTTCCCGGACCGGGACACGAACCCGCGTCCCCTGCATCGGCAGGTGGACTCTCAACCACTGCGCCACCAGGGAAGCCCTGCCTATGTTTTAAACTGGGTTTGAAGCATTTAAGTTTGCCAATACAGTTTTAGAGTATTAGTTTGCTTCCTATTCTCCCTCTGACCTCATAAATTACCATTTACTGCAAAGTCACACAGAAACATTAAATACTAATTCTGACTTACATATTCCTGGGCAAGAACCGGGATAATAATTTCCATTCAACACAACCTGAACTCACTCACTCATAAGGGTGATTCAGATAGAGATTTGAAATCGTAATGAAGTCTTTTTAAAAATCACCTTATCTTGGCAGTCATTCACTAAAGTCTCTGCTTGGTAGGGAAATGGCAAAAAACAAAATCTCAATGTTAAAACACACACACACACACAAAACAACTTTGCAGCAGCGTTCTCGAAATTGCTCCTCTCATCAGCTCTTGCAACGTGATAGTTGAAGAAAAGAACACAACTCATTTTATTTGGTTAGATGGGGCTAATCCCACATCACCATAATCCCTCCTGATGTTTTATTGATTCTAAAGGACATTTAATCAGGAAGCAGCTCAGCACTAGAATCCTGCTAATTAGTAAGCAGCCACATTCCAAACGGGTTCCCAATAGAACAGCAGATTAATGGACAATATGTACTAAAATAATGATTCATGCATTCAGCTTCTAAAATGTGTGTCTAAATTGCATCTTTAATCTCTTAAGGATATAGGTTTGCATACAAAGCCCTTAATTGAATGGATTTAATTCAACAGAAGAAGCTTTAGCCAATGACTGTCTAAGGATGAAACAGGTTTATCACTTATAAATGCAATTCTTCATTGGTCTCATAGTTTTGATGTCCTTGAACATTCAAAGGTCAAAGACAGGTGAATAAAAAAATCGGTGTGCTTCTCTGATATACACATAAAATAGTGGGAAATTGAGAATTTTGATATAATTGTAAGTAGCCTAACCTCATTTGTTCCCCATTCACTCTTATTCTCATATCTCTGATTCCTGGAATCTTGGTTCTGGACCCCAGCTTCTAATCAAGCATACTCAGTATAATGTGAGCTTTGACACTTGCATTTTCTCCATTTATACTGGTGCCTTTTTGGGACTCCTAATTTTGGCTTACTGACTTTCTACTTGGCTCTAAGCCCACTTTTTTGCTTTTCCTGCTTAACCGCCTCCCTCGCCTTCACCCAACCACCTCCAATATTTTAGAGAAGGAAAACAGCCATGTCCAAACCTGGTCTAGTGGAAATTCATTGGCTATGCTCGACCTCCTTTCATCATTTATTTACCCCTTGATGTCCCCATAACCTTTTTTTTTTTTTTTTTTTTTTTTGCGGTACACGGGCCTCTCACTGTTGTGGCCTCTCCTGTTGCGGAGCACAGGCTCCGAACACGCAGGCTCAGCAGTCGTGGCTCACGGGCCCAGCCGCTCCGCGGCATGTGGGGTCTTCCCAGACCGGGGCACGAACCCGTGTCTCCTGCATCGGCAGGTGGACTCTCAACCACTGTGCCACCAGGGAAGCCCTCCCCATAACCTTTTATCACCATGTGATATGTCACATATTCTACTTTATTTATAATTTCTCTTCCCCATTAGAATATAAGCTTCATGAGGGAAGGGACTTTGTTTCATTCATATCTATATTCCCAATGACTACAATAGTGATTGGTATACAGTAGGCATTCAATAAATATTTGTTAAATGAATGAATAAATGGATTAATCAAATATATACTCTGTACCTATCATGTGCCAAGCACTGGCCTACAAGATGTTGGAATATAATGTGTCACGATCCTTGCCAGCATGGAGATCACCATCTAGACATTAAATTAACAAATCACACAAATAAATACATAATTACAAATAGTGATAAGTGATAGGAAAGAACATTACTGAATGCTAAGAGAGAGTATAGCACAAGGAACATGATTTTGATGAGATGGTTAGGGAAGGCCTTCTTCAATTTGACCATAAGCTAAGGATTAGGGAAAACTCATGTATCTGTATCCCTCACAGTATTTTGAGACTTTATTCTTCCTCTAGTTCAGTTCAATTCCACAAATATTTATCAAATACCTACTATGTGCCAGGTAGCGCTCTATACACATGGGATGCATCAATAAATAAAACAACGATTCTACTACCCTATGGCACTATAGTCTATAGTTTATCAGAGACTGACAGATAACAACAATAAACAACATACATCAATTTGATTAAAAGTTTATACATTAAATGTTTATAAGTGTATAGAAGGAAGCAAAAGGAGAGCAGGTTAAGGGGAAGAAAGGATCAGGGGACTACGATTTTTTTAAATTGATTAATTTTTGGCTGCGTTGGGTCTTCATTGCTGCATGCAGGCTTTCTCTAGTTGCAGTGAGGGTGGCTACTCTTGGCTGTGGTGCGTGGGCTTCTCACTGCAGTGGCTTCTCTTGGAGTATGGGCTCTAGGCGCATGGGCTTTAGTAGTTGTGGTGCAAGGGCTCAGTAGTTGTGGCTCATGGGCTCTAGAGTGCAGGCTCAGTAGTTGTGGTGCACAGGCTTAGTTACTCTGGGGCATGTAGGATCTTCCTGGACCAGAGCTCGAACCCGTGTCCCCTGCATTGGCAGGTGGATTCCTAACCACTGCACCACCAGGGAAGTCCACTACAACTTTAAATAGAGTGTTTAGTGTAGGCGTAATGGACAAGGAGACAACTGGGGAAAAACTTAAGGTGAAGGAGTAAGCAGGAAGATATTTGGGGGGAAAGCATTCTAGGTTGAGGAATCATTCAGAAGATAGGTGTTAAGGTGGATGTGTGCCTGATATGTTTGAGGAAGACAAGGAGCACAGTGTGACTGGAAAAGAATGAGAAAAGGAAGTTGTAGATGGAGCCAGAGAAGTGACGGAGGGCAGGTCACATAGAACACTTTATGAGGACTTTGGTTTTTTTCCCGTTGAGTGAAATAAGGTGCTCTTGCAGTGTTATGAGCAGAGCAATGATATTAACTGTTTTAGGTATTAATAGATCAATGTTCCTGCTGTATTGAGGATAAACTAGGGACAAGGGAGAAGCAGAATTCAGTTAGGAGGCATTATAGCAATCCAGGAGAAAGATAATGGTAGCTTGGATGGGGTGTAGTTAAGTAACAATAGAGGTGGTGAGAAGGGACCAGAATTTTGACATATTCTCAAGATAGGGTTGACTTACTAATGGATTACTGATGGATTTAATATGAAATGCAAGAAAAAGAAAGGAGAGGGCAGACAGCAGAAGCAAGAAGAACTACAATCCTGCAGCCTGTGGAACAAAAACCACATTCACAGAAAGATAGACAAGATGAAAAGGCAGAGGGCTATGTACCAGATGAAGGAACAAGATAAAACCCCAGAGAAAAACTAAATGAAGTGGAGATAGGCAACCTTCCAGAAAAAGAATTCAGAATAATGATAGTGAAGATGATCCAGGGCCTTGGAAAAAGAATGGAGGCAAAGATCAAGAAGATGCAAGAAGTGTTTAACAAACACCTAGAAGAAATAAAGAACAAACAAACAGAGATGAACAATACAATAACTGAAATGAAAACTATACTAGAAGGAATCAATAGCAGAAAAACTGAGGCAGAAGATCGGATAAGTGACCTGGAAGACAGAATGGTGGAATGCACTGGTGTGGAACAGAATAAAGAAAAAAAGAATGAAAAGAAATGAAGACAGCCTAAGAGACCTCTGGGACAACATTAAATGCAACAACATTCGCATTATAGGGGTCCCAGAAGGAGAAGAGAGAGAGAAAGGACTGAGAAAATATTTGAAGAGATTATAGTCGAAAACCTCCTGAACATGGGAAAGGAAATAGCCACCCAAGTCCAGGAAGCGCAGACAGTCCCATACAGGATAAACCCAAGGAGAAACACATCGAGACACATAGTAATCAAATTGGCGAAAATCAAAGACAAAGAAAAATTATTGAAAGCAGCAAGGGAAAAATGACAAATAGCATACAAGGGAACTCCTATAAGGTTAACAGCTGATTTCTCAGCAGAAACTCTACAAGCCAGAAGGGAGTGGCATGATATATTTAAAGTGATGAAAGGGAAGAAGCTACAACCAAGATTACTCTACCCAGCAAGGATCTCATCCAGATTCAATGGAGAAATCAAAAGCTTTACAGACAAGCAAAAGCTAAGAGAATTCAGCAGCACCAAACCAGCTCTACAACAAATGCTAAAGGAACTTCTCTAAGTGGGAAACACAAGAGAAGAAAAGGACCTAAAAAACAAATCAAAAACAATTAAAAAAATGGTCATAGGAACATACATATCAATAAATACCTTAAACGTGAATGGATTAAATGCACCAACCAAAAGACACAGGCTTGCTAAATGGATATGAAAATAAGACCTATCTATATGCTGTGTACAAGAGACCACTTCAGATCTAGGGACACATCCAGACTGAAAGTGAGCAGATGGAAAAAGATATTCCATCTTTTTTTTTCATTCCATGAAAATCAAAAGAAAGCTGGGGTAGCAATACTCGTAACAGATAAAATAGACTTTAAAATAAAGAATGTTAGAAGAGACAAGGAAGGACACTACATAATGATCAAGGGATCAATCCAAGAAGAAGATATAACAATTATAAATATATATGCATCCAACATAGGAGCACTTCAATACATAAGGCAACTGCTAACAGCTATAAAAGAGGAAATTGACAGTAATACAATAATAGTGGGGGCATTAACACCTCACTTACACCAATGGACAGATCATCCAAAATGAAAATAAATAAGGAAACAGAAGCTTTAAATGACACAAGAGACCAGATAGATTTAATTAATATTTATAGGACATTCCATTCAAAAACAGCAGATTGCACTTTCTTCTCAAGTGCACATGGAACATTCTCCAGGATAGATCACATCTTGGCTCACAAATCAAGCCACAATAAATTTAAGAAAATTGAAATCATGTCAAGCATCTTTTCTGGCCACAATGCTATGAGATTAGAAATGAATTACAGAGGAAAAAATGTAAAAAACACAAAAACATGGAGGCTAAACAATACATTACTAAATAACCAAGAGATCATTGAAGAAATCAAAGAGGAAATCACAAAATATCTAGAAACAAATGACAATGAAAACACGATGACGCAAAACCTATGGGATGCATCAAAAGCAGTTCTAAGAGGGAAGTTTATAGCAATACAACCGTACCTCAAGAAACAAGAAACATCTCCAATAAAAAACCTAACCTTACACCTAAAGCAGTTAGAGAAAGAAGAACAAAAAAATCTCAAAGTTGGCAGAAGGAAAGAAATAATCAGATCAGAAATAAATGAAAAAGAAATGAAGGAAACGATAGCAAAGATCTATAAAACTAAGAGCTGGTTCTTTGAGAAGATAAACAAAATTGATAAACCATTAGCCAGACTTATCAAGAAAAAAAGGGAGAAGACTCA
>NC_041217.1:133706341-133706832 GCF_002837175.3 Physeter macrocephalus | reverse complement strand
AAATTGGAAAAGAAGAAGTAAAACTCTCACTGTTTGCAGATGACATGATACTATACATAGAGAATCCGAAAGATGCCACCAGAAAACTACTAGAGGTAATCAATGAATTTGGTAAAGTTGCAGGATACAAAATTAATGCACAAAAATCTCTTGCATTCCTCTACACTGATGATGAAAAATGTGAAAGAGAAATTAAAGAAACACTCCCATTTACCACTGCAACAAAAAGAATAAAATACCTAGGAATAAACCTACCTAGGGAGACAAAAGACCTGTGTGCAGAAAACTATAAGACAGTGGTGAAAGAAATTAAAGATGATACCAACAGATGGAGAGGTATACCATGTTCTTGGACTGGAAGAATCAATATTGTGAAAACGACTATACTACCCAAAGCAATCTACAGATTCAATGCAATCCCCATCAAATTACCAATGGCATTTTTTACAGAACTAGAACAAAAAATCTTAAAATTTGTATGGAGACACAAA
>NC_041217.1:133671179-133705957 GCF_002837175.3 Physeter macrocephalus | reverse complement strand
AATATATAAACAGCTCATGCAGCTCAATATTAAAAAAACAAACAATCCAATCCAAAAATAGGCAGAAGACCTAAATAGACACTTCTCCAAAGAAGACATACAGATGGCCAAGAAGCACATGAAAAGCTGCTCAACATCACTAATTATTAGAGAAATGCAAATCAAAAGTACAATGAGGTATCACCTCATACCACTTAGAATGGGCATCATCAGAAAATCTACAAACAACAAGTGCTGGAGAGTGTGTGGAGAAAAGGGAACCCTCTTGCACTGTTGGTGGGAATGTAACTTGATACAGCCACTATGGAGAACAGTACGGAGGTTCCTTAAAAAACTAAAAATAGAATTACAATATGAGCCAGCAATCCCACTACTGGGCATATACCCAGAGAAAACCATAATTCAAAAAGACACATGCACCCCAATGTTCATTGCAGCACTATTTACAATAGCCAGGTCATGGAAGCAACCTAAATGCCCATCAACAGACGAATGGATAAAGAAGATGTGGTACATATATACAATGAAATATTACTCAGCCATAAAAAAGAACGAAATTGGATCATTTGTTGAGACCTGGATGGATGTAGAGACTGTCATAAAGAGTGAAGTAAGTCAGATAGAGAAAAACAAATATCGTATATTAACGCATATATGTGTAATCTAGAAAAATGGTACAGATGAACTGGTTTGCAGGGGAGAAATTGAGACACAGATGTAGAGAACAAATGTATGGACACCAAAGGGGAAAGCGGCAGGGGTGTGGTGGTGGGGGTGTGTTGAATTGTGCGATTGAGATTGACATATATACACTGATGTGTATAAAATTGATGACTAATAAGGACCTGCTGTATAAAAAAAAAATAAAATAAAATTTAAAAATTAAAAAAAAAAAGAATGACCTGAGGCTCTTGTTAAGTATATAACTTTCTAGCCCTTCCCCTTAAAGTATAATATAGTGGGCTTGGGGACAAAAAAAGAAAAAGAAAAAGAAAAAAAGACAAAGATTACTGGTGTGTTGTGTTTTCATTTTAATTCAGTTCAAAATATTGTCTAATTTCCCTTGTGATTTCTTTGATCAGTAGTTATTTATAAGTGTATTGTTTAGTTTCATAATGTTTGGAGAATTCCAGGATTTTATTTTGTTTTTGTTTTTTTCATTTCTAATTTAATTTTGGGGGGTTAGAAAACATATTTTATATGATTGAATCCTTCTAAATTTACTGAGACTTGTTTTATGGATCAGGGTAGATAGGGTTTATCTCATAAATATTTCATGAACACTTAAAAGGAATCCGTATTCTGCTGTTGTGTGGAGTAACTGCCAGTTACATTAAGTTAGTTGATAATATGGTCCAAGTCGTCTATAATCTTACTGATTTTATGTCTACTTGTTTTATCAATTACTGACAGAATGATGTTCAGTTCTCCAACTATAATTGTGAATCTATTCCTTCTTCCAGTTTTATATTTTTACTTCATGTAAATTGAAGCTATATTATTAAGGGCATGATCATTTAGGTTTGTATGTCCTCTTGATGAATTGAATTTCTGGCAATACCTCTTGATTTAGAAGCTACTTTGTCTAGCTTTAGTGTAACCATCCCAGCTTTCTTTTCATTAGAATTAATAAGGTATATCACTTTCCATCCTTTTACTTTCAGTGTGTCTGTCTTTATATTCTAAAGGTGTTCATTTCAGATAGCATTTAGTTGGGTCTTGATTTTTAAATGAAATCTGAAAATTGCTGCCTTTTAATTTAATTTAGTTAATTTATTTGTTTGCACCAGGTCTTAGTTGCAGCAGGTGGGTTCCTGAGGTGTGGCAGGTGGCTTCTTAGTTGCAGCTCGCTGGCTCCTTAGTTGTGGCATGCACACTCTTAGTTGTGGCATACCTATGGGATCTATTTCCCTGACCAAGGATTGAACCTGGGTCCCCTGCATTGGGAGCACAGAGTCTTAACCACTGCACCACCAGGGAAGTCCCTGAAAATTGCCTCCTTTTAATTGGTGCATTTGAATCATTAATACTTATTGTAATTATTGATATGGTTGGATTTAAATCTATTATTTTTATTTGTATTTATTTTCTATTTGTCCTGTTAGTTTTCTTTTCCCTCTTTTTTTTGATCTATTCTTAGTATTTACATGTGATTATTCCATTTAATCTTCTCTATTAGTATTTTTAACTCAATACATTCTTCCTTCAAACAAAATTATACTGCTTAGCTAATAGTATAAGGAGCTTTTCACAGTAAAATTTTATTTCCCCCTCCCAGTCTTGTATGCTGTTGTCAAATGTTGCACTTTATTATGTTATAAACTCCACTGTACAGTTATTATTTTTGCCTTAAACAGTCAATTATTATGTAAAGAGGTTTTTTTAAGTAAGGAAAATGTATTTTTATTCATTGGCATTTATTATTTCCTGTACTTGTGTAGATTAAAAATGATTATTTTCCTTCTGCCTGAGGGCTTCTTTTTTTTTTTTTTTTTTTACTGTATGCAGGCCTCTCACTGTTGTGGCCTCTCCTATTGTGGAGCACAGGCTCTGGATGCGCAGGCTCAGCAGCCATAGATCACGGGCCTAGCCACTCCGCGGCATGTGGGATCTTCCCGGACCGGGGCACGAACCCGTGTCCCCTGCATTGGCAGGTGGACTCTCAACCACTGCGCCACCAGGGAAGCCCTGAGGGCTTCTTTTAATATTTCTTGTAGTGCTGCTCTGACAGTTATGAATTCTCTCAACTTTGTATGCGTGAAAAAAGTCTTAATTCCCATTAGTTTTTGAAAGATAGTTTTGCTGGATGTAGAATTCCAGATTGATAGTTTCTTCCTTCAATACTTTAAGGTTGTTTTTCCACTGTCTTATTGCTTACATCTTTTCTAATGATAAATCTGTTGTAATTCTTATCTTTGCTGCTCTATATGTGATTTGTCATTTTCTCTTGTGCATTTAAGGTTTTTTATTTACTGCTAGTTTAAGCAATCTGATTATGATGAGCCTTGGTATGGCTTACTTCAAATTTCTAATACTTGAAGTTCATTAAACTTCTTAGGTCCATGGCTTTATAGTTTTCTTCAAATTTGGAAAACTTACAGCCATTGTTTTTTCAACATTCTTTTCTTTCTCTTTATTTGTCTTCTCTCCTTCTGAGACTCCAATTTCTCAAGTATTAGGCTCCATTACAGCACAATACCCTTCTGGGGACTCTAATCAATGCCACATGTGTTTCTCTCTGGTTGGTGGAAATATGAACTATTCCCAAATCTGTGTGAGATCTAAAAATTTCCCCACCTTTTTCTTTTGGTGTTTCTCTGGCCTTGGGTAGTTTCCTCAAATGCATACATTAGCCAAGTCTTCACATGAAGACATGAGGGCAACTCTTTGGAAATCTCCAGAAAGTACTCCTAGGGGATCTCTCCTTGCTGCTACTTTGTACTGGACATTCTAGCCTTCTTGGCCTTCCTGAACTTCATACTCTGTCCCTTTAGCTCAAGGAGAATGCTGGGCTCAGTTTGCAATCCCTCTTCTTGTTCAGTAAACTGAGCTTACCTCATTTCCTTCTCTCAGGAATCACTGTTCTATACTGCCTGATGTCCAAAGTCTGAAAAATATTGCTTCATATATTTTGTCCTATTTTTTAGTTGTTTAGGGTGAAATGGTAAACCTGATTTACCATTTACCAGTAAACTGGAAGTGGAAGTTTACTGCTTTTGTTTTTCTATGACCAAGAAGATCCTCTGTTTTTAATATAAGCAAACATTCTTTAACTCTGTCTTTAGGTGATAAAATTGATTGCTTCATACATAAAACTTCTAGCCTAAAGACAGATCTATGTGTTTGGTATTCTAATAAAGGACTGTGTGAAAAAAAAATCAACTTACTTTATTCTGTCCTGATAACCCAAATCTTGATGGTTAAGCAATGTTTCCAGAAGGCTCAAAGTCAAATATAATCCATGTTTCCCACATATAGCCCTGACCTGCAAATAAGAAAAGATTTGAAATTTCAATATAATGAAATTAAGATTTGAATTTCCCTCCTATAATTAGAACTTATATAATTTGGACAAAGAATTAATAACCAGGAGTGCATTATACCATTAAGATACCATTTAGGACAAGAATGTCCAACTGAATGTGCATCACCAGCAAATTTTTAGTTGCTTGACACAAAGGTATAGTTCATTACTCAGAAGCCACTGAACTTTGAAATGCTGATCTTACATTTTTGTCAGCCATGGAATGGGCGGTCCAGACCTAGAAATTATACACACTTATTATATAAGTAAATTACAAAGTAGTTTTGTACAACTTCTTTGATTTACCAAAGAAGCTTGTTGTATTAGTAAGGTTACTATCACTATCTGTATTTTATATATGAGGAAACCAAGGCTTAGAGAGATTAAGTGACCTTCTCAATGTCACATGGTTAATAAATGATGAAACTTAGTCTAGAAACCAGGTGCTCAATTAATGTTTGTGGGATGGATGAATGAAGGGTCACTGCAGTTCCCCAAGTACTTAATATTTTCTGAGTCCAGCTGACAAACCAGTTCATTTCTGAAGTTGCTGGGTGGGTGATACTTAGATTCAAACATGTCAGACTTTTAGGGTTGTGATAGTATGTGTTCTGTGTTTAGCATAATGTTTAAACATAGAGACTTAAGAATAAAACATGACTAATTTTGAATACCGGATATGCTGCCTGTGATATGTGTGATCTCAGGAAGTTACTGAACCTTTTTATTCCCAATTACTTCATCTACTAAGTAAAACCAGTATTTTCTACTCCTCAAGAGAAAATAAGCAGTTAGAATAATGCTTGGATTTTAGTAGGCATTTGATTAATGTTTGTTGAAATGAAGAAAAGGAAAGGAGGGAAAAGGAAGAAGAAGGGATATAGAGGAAAGAGAGAAGAGGGAAGGAAAGGAGAGAAAGGGGGGCAAGAGAACAAGAAAGAAAGAGGAAGAGAGAAAAAAGAAGGAAGGGAGGAGTAAAGGAAGGAAGAAAGGGGCAAAGAAAAGAAAAGGAATGTCTAATTCAGTGTTTGGAAAAATTGTAGCTACTATTATAATTTTTAGAGGAATTTCCATACACTGTATTAAGCATGTCTTCTTATTCTGATGCTTTGACATGCGGCCTTGCTGACCCTGGAGAGACTGTCTCTCCCCCAGGGCTAGCCAATTCCTAGAGATAGTGAAGGACTGGCTTGCAAGTGTGTCTTTCATCTGCAAACCAGCTACTTCTTTTATTGAGGCTCTCACACTTGGGCCACTATTTCCATGTCCTAATTACTTAAGGGCCAAGTGCTAGGCAACTAGGAATGGCCCTTATGTCCCAGAGCCCACTGAAATTATTCAAACTAGCCAATCCTAAGCCTTCTTACTCTTGTCTCACCCATCCCACAATAAAGGCTCTTGCCCACATTTTCCCTCATCCTCTCTGCCTCCTAACCTCCTGGTGCTTCTCCACGTGGCCTGTGCAGTGTGCCACTCCCCTCCTCTTGGGAACTGAGTAACAAACTGTCTTTTCAATGGCAATCACCTCCTGATCTGTTGGTCTGACCGTACTTGAATAATATAACCTAGATTTGAATACAGTGACAAAAAGCTAATCTTCATTGTCTTTATGCAAGGAAACAGCCAATCTGGGTTAGAAACTTGCACATGTTACTTACTAGCTGTAGAAGAGTATGTCAGGGAAGGAAAAAGATCTATTTAAAACATGAATAAAATGAATAATAGTTTGCCAGAAGAAAAAGGGGTTGAGTATAATTCCAGGCAGAAGAAAAGCATGTATAAATGATGGGTGAGAAAGAGCATGGTGCTTTTTATAAATTGCACGTATTTTGGCATAATTCACCCTACTATAGTTTTATACCCCTTTTCACTGGGCAGTATATATCTGTTCATGAGAGCTTCTCTAAAAGACAGTGGTTTACTGAGGGCTGGAATTGCGTCTCCTTCATTTTCCTATCACCATTCCTAGCACAGTGTTGAAAAATAGTTATTGAATAAATGAATACATGGGTGAATTAGGAATGAATGAATGAGTTGAAGGTCCGGAAGAGTGGAATGTGTATGGGCTTAGGTTGGAAAAAAATAAATTGAGAGAGGTAGAAATTAGTCAGATTATGCCATTTTACTCAATAAATAAAAATCAACTTATCCTCATGATTAGAGCATACTAGTGTATTTTTAAGCATCAATATTAAGAGGTTATTCTAAAAACAGTTTATTTACTTCTGGCAACATTGAATTTTGCTCCAGGCTAAATGAACAGCAGATTAGAAATAGTACATCAGGGTTCCTAGAAGCAGATTGATTGATAGCTGCTAAGAACTGACTGCTGACAGTTGTGGAAGAGCAACAGAAACATCTACCAGAAAATCCTGGCAATTTAGTTTTATCTAGGATTATTTAAAAAATCCATATTCATTAGGATGTCCCTTGTTCAATAAGAAAATGTTTGGCTATGTATAGTTTCTTCTGTTCAATAATGACATTTTAAAAATCAAATGTAAATAAAATATTTATGTTTTTTAGGAAATGACATGTAAAATAAATATTCATTTCCTCAAAATGCTCCTTGAGAGAGTGATGCACAGATGCTCTCTCAACTTCCTCCCTTCCCATTTATGGTTCCATTTGCATTTTACCCCATCACTCTACTTAAATTGTGTTTACCAAGTCATTAGTAACCTCCGCAGTTTCAAATTTAATGAATACTTTTCAGTCCTGATTACAGATGATGTCTTTGCAGGATGTGACATGGCTGATCATGCCATACTTCCATAAATCTATTCTCTTGGCTTTCTGGACCACTGCCATATTTCTTTTGATAATTTTTAGTCTCCTTTCTTGGCTTGTCTTCATCTACCTACTCCTTAACAATGGGTGTCCTCCTCAACCTTCCCTTCTCACTTTCCATTATGTCCTTGAGTAATCCTAATTACTCCCAAGGGTTCAACTCCATACTGAAGACCCTTAAATCATTTAGCTTTAAGCTCTCAACCTACATCAACATGTTCAAAACTGAACTCATCATCCTTTCCTTTACCTCCCCAACTACTGATTTTCTGTTTCCTATCTCAGAGAACGGTACCACCACCTACCAAGTTGCCAAGGCCAGAACCCTGGGAGTCATTTTTGACTCCTCTGAATTCAGGACCTACGTCTAATTAAGTCATCAAGACCTACTTTTCTATCTCCTTAATATCGCCATCCCTCCTGCTACTACCCTGGTCTAAACCCTCGTAATTTCTTGCTTGAATTACTGGAACAGCCTTTTAAAGGTTCTCTCTGCCTCTAATTCTCCACATTCTATTAGAGTGCTCTTTTCAAATTTCAAATTTGATCATATCATTCACTTGTTTAATATCCTTCGATGATTCCACTGGGGCTTTAGGATAAAGTTCACACTTCTTAGAAAGACCCTTCAAAAACAGGCTCCTCCTTTCCATTCTAACATCAACTTGAGCAGCATCTCCCACCGTCTCCAGCCACCATATATTTACTGTGTTCTGCCTATATGAAATGGCTTACAGTTCCCTGAATTAGCCATGTTCTCTCTTACTTCAGTGACATTTCACATTGCACCTTTTACCTAGAATCCCTTTCCTGTCCCTTCCTCTGCTCTCCCCCAGTTCTTTGCCAAATTCACACGTCCTCTAAGATTCAGTATTTGCATCATCTCCTCCGGAGTTTTTGGGTGAGGCTAGGTTGGTGTTTCTTCTCTGTGTTCAAATTTACTGCCATCACTGCATTTTACATATAGAATTGTATCATGTTTAAAACATTACCTTTTCCCTGAGCTCCTGGAGAACTCTGGAACTGAAATCATAAGTTTGTTGTCCTTAGTGTCTTATCTCACAGAACACATTGAGTGATTAATATGTTGAATGTAAGAATAAACATGCCATATTGTTCAGAAATATGGCTATTGATCTGGAAGAAGGGAATGATTTGAAGCTAGTAGAAACCATTTATCGTTTTAGGGCAGAGTGTACTGATATAGAAACAACTAAGTACAAAAAAGGAGCCTGGCAAACTGCAGAAGAATGTCTTACAGTTCTGGTCACTTGGTAAACTAGTGTCATAGCTGTAGTCTTGCCATGGGAGTGAACCTCACATTCACAAGCCCCAGTTCCCTAAGTAAAGGGACTCCCTCTTGATGATAATGAGGGAGTTGCATGAAAATGAAGCAAGAGTAATTAGAGGTAGAGCAACCTGTGTTCTAGCAGCTCCTCCTGGCATGAAGGTCTGCGAGTAGTTTGGGAGGTCTTTGTGATGTAGAGCAGAAAGAGGATGAAAGAATATGGATTATGTATAAAAGTGTTAAACTGAGCCTGCATGCTTGGAAACTTCTTAGGTTCTACAGACTATTCACTCTACACCTGATTTGAATAATGGTCAGGGAAGGTAATAAATAAATGTATGTGGATCCATGTTGCCTCAGGAATTCTTCCTGAGCCATCATTGTGTCAAAAGTGTGATAGAGGAACAGAATGAGTGAGTCCACAGAATGAGGATGACAGATATTAGATATGTTTTTATACTCTTCTTTGAGAATGGCGGCAATGCCATTGATTCGAGTGACAAGACCCATAGATCACCCTTCAAAACTGCATTTATTTATCTGAGAAGAGGCAGATGATCTCTGAACCGTCTGAAATATTGGCTGTGAGGATGTGCTCTTTTTTCCCTCTGGGCACAGGGTGCATAAATTTCGTGAGAAACTTAAGGAGGTCTGTGAAACCCTTCCAACTCAGATGGCCTTTCCCAGTCTCCTCTGAAGTCCTGTGTCCAGGAACAAGTATGTTGGGGTGCAATCGCTGCTGCTTGACGTGTCCAGTGTCTGTTGGGCCTCAATTTGTCTCATGTTCTGGGGAAACAGAATTCTATTTGCCATGCCTCCCAGAACTGTAATATACTTTGAATGAGTTCCAGATGTCTTAAGAGATGCCAGATGGCTCATGAGAGGCAGACCAGCTTCAAGGAAAATGTGCCCTATTTCCTTGGATATGAACCACAAATTTAAACTTTCAGGGCCAGCTCAGGGTGGAGGACATTCAGGGCCCGCTCTGATAGCCAGCGTTCAATGTGGCTATCACTTGACCCTGGGAAAGGTCCTCCTTCCTTAGGCTATTTTGCAGTGATAATTTCACCAAACACAGATTTTTTTTTTTTTTAATATAAGGAAGGGAAACCTATTTACTGAGTGCCTCATATATCAGACAGTATACTAAGTACCTTTACATAGCTATCTTGCTTAATCCTCACAATAGACACAGGAGGTAAGATATTTAGAACCCAGTTTTTCCAGATGGAAAATCTGAGGCTCAAAGAGTTTCAGTAAATTTATTTTGATTTTCAAGTCATTTATGTACCATTCCACCAGGGCATCTGAGAACATTCAAGCTTCACTGATGTTGTTATGTATTTTACAGTCTAATAAGAAATGGTTCCTTCTTAGTCAATTTCCACTGATCTTCCCAATAACATAATAAATGCCATTTATGATGTGTGGAATCTCCTGTAGTGTTGTCTCCCTCTTCTAGTGAAACAGGCTTGCATGTTTAATATTCATGTATACAATATACATGCACACACACATGTACACACTATCACGTGCTTTGCCTTTGCATGGTTAGTTGACTGTATAAATGAAAGCACAGAGAAAGCTACTTCTGTCCTAGAATAAGAATCCACTTTCAGCATGTTGTGTCCTTGCTTCCTTAGTAAACATCACTTGTTCTTCTGAATTCTCTGACTCTCTCAATTCTTAACCCCTGTTTACCTGGATGAAAGGCATTTTCCAATCTTTCCTATAGGATTTTTTGGTTTTGGGGGTCTGTAAATTCCAATTCCTTCCACTCCTCTGGAATTCTAACTCCTGTATCCTGGACTTCTTCCAAATATATCCTTCCAGATATATTCTGCCTATTGGAGTTCCAATTGTGTCTCAATTTCCAGTATTCTTCTGTATTTTGAATCCTGGCTCTGCCTCTTGTTGGCTGTGGTCCTTGAGAGATTCAGTTGGCTTCTCTGAGACTCCGTTGTTGTTGTTGTTGTTGTTCATTTATTAAATGGGTATTATAACATCTACCTAGATCTTGTACTTATTTGTAAGTGTTAAATGAGTTAATGTAAGTAGAGCATTTAGTGCAGTGTTTGGCACTGTAGGAAGAACTCAGTAAAGCTTGGCAGTGAAAGTTGTTGTGAATGGAATTGCAGTAACAGTGGTCATTATCCAAGGTAACCTCATGACTGGAGTTTGTCTGGCTAAGGACAACACATGAGTTAATATGGTTCTGGATCCTCTTTCATGAAACATGAAACATGCACTGTTAATTAATGCTCCCAAACAGCATGCTAATCTCTGCCAGCAATAAATCACATCAGTCCCTACAATTTGTTGTCCCTAAGGAACAGAGTACCACCTGCTGACCTCACTGGGAGCTGGTAGAGGGTGTGAGAAATGAACACTTGGCCTTAGAAAAATATTTGTTTTCCATTGTGAAAGATTATTTGGTATTGTCATATTGTCTATTGTTAGCGTAAAACATAGCCCAGTGTAAGTAATTCCTGGACCAATTCTGCACATTTCACAATTCCTTTTCTCTCTTGTTTTTCTCCTCTTGGGCACAGAAAACAAACAATTGTGAAATGTAATCCACAGGCAGAACACAGATCATAACTGTGCCTTCTATTTTTTTAACTTGAATTTTTATTTTAGTGTCTTCTAATCACTTTTAAATTTCTATTAAACAAGATATTGCTTGATTTCCAAAGGGATGGCCAATTTATCATATAAGGGATTAGATGTAAAAGCAGGAAGAGGAAATCTTTTACTGTAAACATTCTGATTTCTTTAGCACATCACTTTCCTCCTGGTTGATTGAAATTTGGGAAATGATTATTAGACTTACACAGTAAATATTGAACTTACATTATATAAATGCTCCTAGAACCTACATAGTATATATGCACTCCTACTTTCAAAGTTAGCCAGTTATGTATCTCAGTATGTATTATTCTTAGTGAATAATATAACTGTGCCTTCTTACTATAAACCTAGTGCCCTGAGGTAGCCTTCTAGAGATGACTGAACCTGAAATCTAATTTTGGTTACCTTGGGTGGGGACAGGTAGCCAGAGAACGAGCGATCTTCTTTTCGAAAACTCAGGTTGAGATTCTCCATGTTGAGTTTGCCCTTGGTTGCCCTTAGTGCCATCTTCAAGATCTCCAACAGGTGGTGGTTCACTTCTGACTGGGAGTTGGAGTCTTGAGGGGCAGTACTGCTTGGAGAGGCAGGAGAAAGGCTGTGAAAAGATGATCCACTCAAAGCTGTATGGCTGATTCACTTTGCTCTACAGCAGCAACTAACACAGCACTGTAAAGCAATTATACTCCAATGAAGATGTGAAAAAAAAAATGGTTCTGAAGAACCTAGGGGCAGGACAGGAATAAAGATGCAGACGTAGAGGGGTGGGATAGGGAGGGTGGGAGGGAGATGCAAGAGAGAGGGGATATGGGGATATATGTATATGTATAGCTGATTCACTTTGTTCTACAGCAGAAACTAACACACCATCGTAAAGCAATTATACCCCAATAAAAATGTTAACAAAAAAAAAGCTGCTGTGTGTTTTCACACCACACCTCTCACCCCAATATATACTGTGGAATGAGAGGACCCGCCTAGTAAGGCCTTCTAAATCTGGGTAACCTCGTCATGGGACTACATGTGGAGATTGCATGGATTAACTAAAGTCTGTTCCACTCTAGTGAGTCCCACAGTCTGTTCTCCCAGAGGTACCAACCAATTGAACTAGAACATAGACCAAAACTTGTAATCCACTAACTCTTTTTTTCCAGGTTAGAAAAACTTAGAAGTGACCATAGTAGTTTACTTTTCCTGCTTGATCTTACTTTTCTTAAGCCCAGGTAATTATTGATACCAAATCAAATTTCCAAACTGTCCATTGCCACAAGCAAAGCAAAGCAAAGCAAAGCAAAGCAAAGCAAAGCAAAGCAAAGCAAAGCAAAGCAGATCCTACCAGATCCCTGTAACCAGGGAATCTATATAGAAGGAAATCTTGAACCAGGTGAACTTCCTGCATTATCCTCGACTCTGCTCTTTGTATCTGGAAAACCCAGAAAATGTTTGGGAACAATTATTTACTTACCGTCTGGCATGCAAATGTAAGTAGTTATTAAAATAGTGTATCTAACTGACTATTGTTACTTTAAATAATTGGCAAAAAACAACAGGGTGATGAAATGTTATAGTCATTTATTTTGTGAAACTAGTTTGAGATGTTTACTCATTTAACATTCAAATGTATGTGTCCTCCCAGATCCAAGCTGCACTATCTTCTCCACAGTGAAGCTTTTCCTTATTTCCACTCCCTCAACTTAAGTGCCACTTCCCTAGAGGGACGTTCCATGACATCCCCCAACCTCCACTCATGTAAATCAGTTTCCTTTCAGTGGTGTGCCGGTAAATCTTTAACGACTAGCTCTCCAAGATAAAGCCCTAACCTGTAGCATTACTAATTTTCACGGTGCTAACACTCCCACCATGGCTGATTTCAAGCTGCCAATATGATGTCCCTGAATGAGGAACTGGGAATTGAGGCTCACTGGAGGCCCTCCTGTTGCTCCAGAACCCCCTGATTGAGAGACTCTTTTATAGTTCTTTGTTCTTTTCCTTAATACGTCTCCCTCAAGTTGCAATTGCTTCCTTATTCTTTTAGCTGTTGTTTCCTGTCTGACCTCCTCCCTAGTAGACTGCTCCATAAGACGTGGGCTGAGTCTGTTTTGCTCCTATATCATGTGGATCTTGTACAGATTGGCCTTACCTATCTGATGTATCTGTCTCAGATTTGAATCAGAAGTTTTCCTTCCTCTTTCCTTTTCTTGCAACACCGGTTCCTGGGGGTAGGAATTCGCAAGGTTTTGGCCTTCGGCTCAGCACACGGAGTACTGAATGGGCAGGTGTTATATGGAACCCATTTACTGCAGCTGGTGGATTTCGTAGAAAAACCTGCTGCAGGAGTTTACTTCATCTGGTCCAACTTAGGTGATGAGAGCCGTTGCCACTCCTGCTGCCACTGGTGATGCTGGAGGCTTTTTAAACATCACAGAGTGCCCCATATAAGGCTCTACCTGACGGAACCGGGGAGGGCCTCTTTCTGAGCTGTACATTAATTAACAAAGAGCCTGGATTAATTACAGGTCATCAGTCCTGCACTTCCATAAACACACTGTCTGGTTTATATAGAGCAGCATCTTCTCTGAGGAATTCAAAATGATGTCTTTATGCACCTTTTCTATACGGTAGATATCCGAATGTCCCTGCGAGTGAAGCGATGCAAGCTCTCTGGATAACTGGAGTGCCAATGACATTCCACAGATATTCATTGAGCATCTCCCATGTGCCAGGAGCTATGCTAGAAGTATGCTGGACACTGAGTTGGCCAGGAAAGATACCATTCCTAACCTCAAATGTCAAAGAAGTAATTACAAGAACAATGACTGTTATAAAGGGAAAGGGCTATGGGGTCATATAGCAACGAGATATAACCTAGTCTAGGGCTCAGGACAAGTGTTCTAGCTAGGATTCGTAAGACCCACATCTGCCAATAAGTGGCAATATGTTCTGGTGCATCGTCTACTACCCTTCAGGGCACAAATCTCACTATCTGTTCTATGTGAAGTGTGGTTGCTGATTATTAAATATTGCCAGGGCTTTACAGCTCTCAGCAGGGCAATTGTGCCAAGTGATAGTTGACTGGTGTACCCACATGGCAGCATCACTTTCTTTGGACTGTGAGCCCCTGAGGGAGAGACTGGGCCTTGCCAATCTCTGAATTCACTGTGCTCAGAAAAGTGTGCCTGACAAGCAGCTGGCATTCAATGAATGTGTGCTGAATGAAGTATTGCAGTCAAAAAGGGCACATCATAGGAAGGAATCAAGTCTATTACTTGGCCCAGGGATATTTTTATAGGACACTGTGCCTTTTTCCTAGAGTGAAGTGATACACTTCAATGCCATGGCTCTTAACCACTATGTCACATTATTTGTAACGGGAAAGAGTGTCTTCTGGTAGGATAGTTTAAAATAGTAAAAAACACTTATATAGCACTTACTATCTATCAGGTACTATTTTTAAGAACTTTGCATTGACTAACTCAGTTCCTCTCACAAATCTATGAAGTGAAGGGAAATCTATCATTGTTCCCATTTTACAGTTGGAGAATGGAAGCACAGAGAGGGTAAGTGACCAGCCAAATGTTGCAGAGCCACTAATGGGCAGAAACAGGAATTGAACCCAGGCTTCTGTCAATGGAAGTTATGCTCCTAACCACTGCACTTTGTCATTTTTCGTGGAGAACACAGAGACTATCATGCTTTACTGTGCCTCATTTCTAACGCTATTCCTCACATCCTATTTTTACACTGAGTCATTTCTTTCCTTTGAGATTATGTGAAGGAATTTTTGACTTCTGTACCTGAAACCTTTCTCTGCTAGTGCCTGTAACCCAGGAGTTCACTGAGCGAACATATTTCTGGAATCATACTGTATGAACTGGAGCTCTGCCCCGGTATACACTCATTTCTTATTTCATAATGAGGTTTTTCATTTTCACATGGCAACTTCATAAAAAAGACACATGCTTGACGTTAAGAAGCTGGTAATTGTTGCAAATTACTTTCTATGCTGGCCTGCGTACAAGAGAGAAAAAAAACTATAAGCAGAAGCCAACTGTTGGTGAAGAGCAAAGCGATTCTGAATTAGGTGAAGTTTTCGAGTGTACGACCTCCACAATCCCTGCCAGCTCTTGAAGTCTACAAACACTATGCCCACAAAAAGGGAGAAAAGTACCTTTGATGGCTACCACCCTGAGTTTCTTTCACCTTGTTGTCCTCAACTCTTTTGTTTTGCTGTGGATCATCTGAAACTGCAACTTTTAAAAACCAGAGTAGCTTTTCATAACTCACCTGAAAATTAAATATCAAACAGAGGGCTTCCCTGGTGGCACAGTGGTTGAGAGTCCGCCCGCCGATGCAGGGGACACGGGTTCGTGCCCCGGTCCGGGAAGATCCCACATGCCGCGGAGCGGCTGGGCCCGTGAGCCATGGCCGCTGAGCCTGCGCGTTCGGAGCCTGTGCTCCGCAATGGGAGAGACCACAGCAGTGAGAGGCCCTCGTACAGCAAAAAAAAAAAAAAAGAAAAAAATCAAACAGAACATCCTCATTTAATTTACATGTAGGGGAAAGAAGATGGCTGCTGAGATAAAATGTATTTGGAAAAGTTTTAGCATTAAAACTGTTAAAAACAGGTTTTAAAATATAATAATTATTAGTGCTTTTTACCAACTATCCCTTTTATTTTCCCTTCTGGACATACGGTAAAATAATACTTCCTGGTTGTCTTGTGGTTGAGTAGGGTGATGACCAGTTCTGGCCAGTGAGTTGTGAGCAGAAGTGACATGTGCTACTTCTGGGCTGAGGATTAAACTGCTGACATGACACCCTCCAGGTCTCTCTTTTTCCCCTCTGCCATCACATCCAAAAATCCTGCAGAGTGGATGCTTCATCAGCATGGGTTTGGAGCTAAGATGATGATGGTACTGAGAAGAGCCTGGGGTGGACTCATTATGAAAAGTAAACTTTTATTGTTTTAAGCCACTGGAACTTTGGGGCAATTTTTTACAACAGTGTAACCTAGCCTCTAGCTTCTCTCTCTCACACACATCTCTTACATAGATATATTCAACAGATGTAGTCAGATTGCTTAGGGGCAAGGCCTTATTTACCTAGGTGAAAAACTCAAGACTTTTTTTTTTTTTTTTTTTTACGTTGGAAAGGACTAAAAGAATGTCATCATTTCCATTGCTGGGCTGGATGACATGCTAGGGACTCTGGTCTGGTGGGCAGACAACTCGGGGGCAGTAGAGGGCATAGCAGTGGGGACAGGAAGCCAGATAAGGTCCTGATAGTAACTAGATCTCAGGCTGGAGAATTGGCTTGAACTGAAGATTCAGAGAGTTTGTACTAATAGGTTGATGTTGTATTGCTAAATACTTCTCATAAATATACAACTGAATCTATTTTCACAGATTAGGGATGCGCAGGAGATAGAACTAACATTTATTTGAGTACCTACTAAATGCTAAACATGAGACCAGGTAATTTGCGTTTATTATACTACTAAACCCTCAGATTAGCCCTATGAGATTGGTTTTGGCCTGTCCATCAACACATGCTCACAAATGATTTATCCATTGGTATTATTTCTTCCTATTTTAGGATATTTTCCTTTAGCTCCCAGAATTTGGTTACACTTGGACTATGCTTTGTATTCACTCACAATGTGAGCTTGGGAAGTGCAGTGCTCAGAGAAAGAACCCTTGTCTCATCTTCGGGGAGCCTTTATCTCTGTCCTGGGTCTACTTTTTTTTTTTTTTTTTTTTTTTGCGGTACGCGGGCCTCTCACTGTTGTGGCCTCTCCCGTTGCGGAGCACAGGCTCCGGACGCGCAGGCTCAGCGGCCATGGCTCACGGGCCCAGCCGCTCCGCGGCATGTGGGATCTTCCCGAACCGGGGCACGAACCCATGTCCCCTGAATCGGCAGGCGGACTCTCAACCACTGCACCACCAGGGAAGCCCCCGGGTCTACTATTAATTCTCTGGGTGCCCTGAGCAAGTTCCTTAACCCCTCTGGGTTTCAGTTTCCTAATCAGTGAAATGATGGTGGTGAATTATATTTCAAAGATACCTCCCACCTCTTAACTCTCTAGGAACTGTCATGATACATCTTCGTTAAGTTCTCCATTCTAACCTCAGAGCCTATAGACTGATCAGCTTGTAAATAGACTCAGGTGGGCCCATTATCTTGATTCTGTAAGTATCCCAATGGTGTTAAGAGCAGACAATGAAAGTTTGGACAGGAAACCCTTTAAAGAGAAATTAAACAAGGCTGAGACCTAAATCTGTTTTCTATTTGGGTCTTATCTGACTAGAGATTTCCACATATGAATATAAATATGCTTTGAATCTTATGGGTCAATAGTAAAGGTTATTTTCAAGAAAGAAACTTACCTTTTAACTCTATTACTCTGGTGGGTACAAGTCAAGTAAACAAAAGGAACCCACACTTAAAATAACAAGATGGTCATACCATTTCAGGAGATCCCCTTCCAGAAAATCGCTGGCAAAGGATCTTGACTGTTGGTAACTGCAGAGGGACCTCAAGCCTCAAGAAGAGGCGGCTCAGCTGAGATTGGAGAAGAAATCCTGAAGAGACAGGATCTTCAGCTCTTTCTGAAGCTTGTCTAATAAGCCAGAACTCAAAAGGCATGACTTGAGTTCTCTTCTGACCAGAAAGAAGAAAAGTGTCTTCTTTTGTTTTTCCACTTGGCCTCTGGCCAATATCCTGAAACAACAACAGTAATAACAAATTAACAGGGCTCTAAAACAAAATGACTAAATGCTAATGCAAGGAAGAAGAAGCCTAGTTGGGCTGGTATCAAAGCATCCACTTTTAGGCCTTATCCTAAAAGGAACAGGAAAGAACACTTACACTTGAAAGTAAGTATTCAGTCTGGGTATATTCATTAGTTTACAATGTCTCAGGACCTTTTTCTTTAGGAGAAGAAAAGAAGGAAATCATTTCAGAGTACATGCTCTGTTAGAAGGCTCCTTAACGCGTATCATCTGTCTTTTACAAAATAATTTTTTGATTATATGAGAATTTAGAATAACACTAAATTTAGAATTTAGAATAATAAATCTTAGAGACCCATTGGATCCGAGAGGAGGAAGGGGGAAGTAAGATGCAATGTTCAGGGGAATCATTTGAGGTTTGTCTGTGAACTCCTCAGGAAAGCTTCCTTGAAAGCTGATGGGACATATGGAGTGTGGTGTCCACCAGTCCATGTTCAGACCTTCTTATCATCTGTTTCACATCAAAATATACAGTCAACAAATAATACCTCTTCAACCACAATAGAAAACAGCCCAACAACTCTTAGGATACAAACATTGGGTTGGTCAGAGCTGTCCCTTGCCATCTGTTCTAAGGATCAGTCTCTAAGGTTTCTCCTGGGGAGGTCATGGATATAGGACAGGGACTGGTCTCCAGTTGGTACAGAGCTGCAGTAGACATTTTCCTGGTTGGGAATCCTAAAGAAACAAAGACAAATGGTAGTAAGGATCAGAGGGGTGGGTGAAGAGAAAGAGAAAAAAAGGGAGAATATGAGTGAGTCAACAAATTCTTTAAAAAAAAAATAAATTTATTTATTTATTTATGGCTGCACTGGGTCTTTGTTGCTGCGCGTGGGCTTTGCTCTAGTTGTGTCGAGCGGGGGCTACTCTTCGTTGCAGTGCTTGGGCTTCTCATTGCAGTGGCTCCTCTTGTTGCAGATCACAGGCTCTAGGTGCGTGGGCTTTAGTAGTTGTGGCACGTGGGCTCAGTAGTTGTGGCTCGTGGGCTCTAGAGCACAGGCTCAGTAGTTGTGGCGCACAGGCTTAGTTGCTCTGCAACATGTGGAATCTTCTCGGACCAGGGCTCAAACCCATGTCCCCTGCGCTGGCAAGTGGATTCTTAACCACTGCGCCACCAGGGAAGTCCGAGTCAACAAACACTTAAAACACATTCACAGTTCCAAATGACTTCAGCCCATGTGGTCACTGAGTCATTGAATCCCCACAAAATAGAAAGGTTACCTCAACATTAACTTCATCATTATGCAATTAACACAAGTTTGATAAATAAATGGACAATTAGACACTTTTTCATTTGTGCAATAAAGAAGGTGTCTGTGACAAAGAAAAAATAGGTAGACCATAAGGTGTTTATAGGCAAATGGAGGGCCATTATTAGAGATAGGGCCATACTTGGGCTGTTTCAATTAGCAAATTCAAGAAGGGCAGCAAAGGCAATTGTGAGCTTTGTCAAGAATGGAATAGAAGAGATTAAAACACCCAGAATATTACACCCCAAGAGCAATGTTATTAAAGGTTACAACAGAATAAATGATGGAACAAGGGTCAATTATAAAATCCCATTCCCTCATGCCATGGTGTATGATGTATTAATAATGTTTTTTATTTTCTGTATTTTATGATGGTTTGACATCTTGGGGGCCTTGCTGGCTAGAGGAGACTGCCCCTTCAAGGGCTAACTAATTCCTAGAGATAGTAAGCAGCTTGCCTGCTAATACATCTTTAATATGTGAACCAACCAATCCTAAGTCCATATCTCCAACCACCTCCTTTATCTAACTCTCACACACCAAGCCAGTATTTCCCCTGCCCTAAATCTACCCAGGTCCAGATATCAGACTGGGGACAGCCCCTCTTTGGGCCTCCAGTGGGCCCAAAGCCCACTGGAATTGTTCAAACCAGCCAGTTGTGATCTATTTACCCTGCCCTGCATTACCTTTCCCATGGAAACCCCAGTAAAGGCTGTGGCCTGTGCTCTCCCCTCACTCCTCTGCCTCCTGATTGACTTTGGTGCTTCCACATGTGGCCCTGCATGATGTGGCATGCCCCCTTTTCACTGGGAAATGTAAATAATACATTCTTTCAAAGGCAGTTGCTTCTATATGTGTCACCTTGCCATACCTGATTAACATAAAATCCTGGGTACATATTGAATCACATGGCTATTTCTAATGTCAAGTCATTGAAAGGAGACATTATCAGAAGGATTCACTGAAAACTGAGTGTCTGTACTCAATTGATAGTTATATTGAATAACCTGTCAGTATGAATAGCAACCTACAGATGCTGTATAGTCATGAAACATTTTAAAGAAAAATCAAGAGGGTCTCTAGAGTGGGCAGAGTGAGAAGGAGTGTCAGAGGGTTCTAAAATAGGCATAGTAATAACACGACATATATTGGGCACATACTCTCTGCAAGGTACCATATGAGTACTTTGTTGATATCATTCAATTTAATCCGTACAACAACCCTATAAGGTAGGTAGTATTTGTACCTTTTTATATTTGGAATGCCGAGGCTTACAGAAGTAACTGTATTCCTTCATTTAAGAAATATTTATGGCTTGCCTAGGCTAGGCCAGGCACTGTGATAGGCCCTACAGTGAATAAAACAGATATGGCCTCTGCTCTCACAGAGCTTGCAGATGATGAGAGGCATGGCAAGCAACTGTGACAGTACACCATGGGATGGTAAGGGACACTATCAGAACAGCCCATGGGTCCATCGAACCTGGACTTGGTGGTCCAGGTCTGGAAGCAATGACATTTAAGTCTAGGCTTGAAAGATGAGCTAGATTTGGATAGGCTAAGGAGTGGAGACTTCTGTGATAGACGGAATGGGAATAAAGGGGGATAAAGAAGAGAAGAGAAGAGAAGAAGGAAGAGTGCAGGAAAAGGAAACTGGATGTAGAAAACCTCAAAGGTGCACACACGTGCCTAAAAGAGAGTAATGGATGCTCTCAGAGCATCACTTAAGTTTTTGGAAAGACAAAAGGCAAGGCTGGAGAGGGAGGCAGGAGAAAGGAGGTGAATAGCCTTAACTCTTGTTAGTATCTGTGCTTTATCCTGAGGGCAGTGGGGAGTCATGGTAATGTTTTTAGTAGATCTAGGACTAGGCTAGACTTCCCCAAAATTTACTCCTTAGTAAATTGTGCAGATAAGATTTGGACCCTGCTTTTCACCTTTCCTCTGGGATGAGAATGATTCCACAGTCCGTCCACAGAACAGTTTCATTCTGCAAGGTATTTAGTTAGGTATTTCAGACATAGTGTTCTCAGAACAATATGTTTCTTTATAAATTACTTGTAATATAAAATATTTATATTTTCAGGTACATATAAATATTTTCTGACTCTGAGAATTGATACACTTCTATATTACAGTATTCTAAAGACTCATTTATCAACACTTATCATTCTCATGGAGTCAAGGTGTTCTTTAGTCTCTTTATTCCCGTTTATACACCAAATTTATTGAGTGCATTTATCTTTGGCACTAGAGATACAGGTGAACAAGACAGGTATGATTGCTGACTGCCCCTCATAGACCTTTTGGCCTAGACATTACAGACTAAATTTTATGGCCTTGCCTATGGAAAGGGGTGGTCAGCAATCATACCTGCCTTGTTCACCTGTACATCTTGTGCCAAAGATAAAGGCACTCAATAAATTTGGTGTATAAATGGGAATAAAGGGGACTAAAGAACACCTTGACTCCATGAGAATGATGTGTTGATAAATGCTTCTTTAGAACCCTATGAGGGCCAGGACTCTCTTGTATCCTGCTGACGCCCAGCGTCAAGAAAAACACTCAACTTGAAGAAGAAACCAAGAAAGACAGTGTCAGAATGATGATGTCTTGTTCAGGCCAAGGGCACGCCAGGCCTCAGATTTCTCCCTTTACTGATATAAATCATCCTGGGCTGTTTTTCAAAAGCAAAGAGTGTTCCTAAAGTGTCAAAGAAGATAAAATGGGAAATTCTGATCAAGAATCACTATGTTTCTGACTTCAGGGGTTGTCAGAGTACCTATAAAGTCTCTGATACTACAGCTTTCTCTCATTTGTTTTACTTTGAATCACAAAATACTGCTTGGGAATGGATGACACAGTAGCCTGAAATGACTGAGCGATGCTAGTTTTGTAATATTGACCTCCAAGAATCGGTACAAATGAAGCACGGAAATTTAACACAGATTCAGCAACTGTCGTTGGGCGTTAGAACTTGAAAGTGTTGGAAGTGTGAACAAGTCTTTTAAAGAGATGGCTTATAAATAAAACTATTTTTAAGTGGTTATATTGTAGAAGACATGAATACTCTGCACCAAGACAAGTGAACACAACAAACTGTCTTAATATTAGGCAATGGATAGCTGTGACTTGGGTGAAAATTTACAGAGACAGCATTAAATGCAGAGTTGAAAAGTTCTATTTCTTAAATAACTTAGGCCAAGGTCTTGATGCATTCTAGAAGGCTGCTAAATGGCTCAAAAAAGGACACTAGTGATAATAAATACAACCATGAGAAAGATGCATGTAAAATATTTGATAGTTTTTGAGAAATGTAGAATTGAAAAAATAGTATTTCCAAATTAATATATATATGATTTTAATATATACTTTAAACATATTAATACAGTAAATATTAGAGTTAATCATTTGGCTTATTTATTTTTGTAAATTTTATATTTGTTTAAATTTTAACTTCTAATTATGGAAAACTTTACACATAGGCACATGTAGCGAGAATAGTATGATGAAACTCCATATACTCATCACCAAGCTTCAGTTATCAACTGAAAACCTTGTATTTTTATATCCACATCACCCCCCACCAGAGATGACGTGAACCCCAGACAATGTATTATTTCATCTGCATTGTTTTAGCATGTATTTATAAAGCAGTGATTTTTACAGTGTGGTCCTTGGGTCACAAGCCTCAGCATCACCTGGAAACTTGTTACAAATGTGAATTCTCAAGACCCACCCTAGACCCACTGAATGAGAATTTCTAGGGTTGGGAGCCTAGAAATCTGTGTTTTAACAAGTACTCCAGTAATTCTAATGCACAACAAAATTTATGAACCACTGACCAAAGGATAAAGATTCTTTTTAAACATAACCACAATGACATTATTACACTAAAAAATTCCTTATTAACAGTAGTTCCTTAATATAATCAACTACCTAGTGAGTGTTCAAAATCCCCCAATTATCTGATAAATAGTATTATTAGCTTGTTTATTCAAATCAGGAGCCAAATAATATCCACATATTGCAACTGGCTAATATCACTTACATCTTTTAAAATTTCTAGTTCTTCCTGGACTTCCCTGGTGGTGCAGTGGTTAAGAATCTACCTGCCAATGCAGGGGACATGGGTTCGAGCCCTGCTGGGAAGATCCCACATGCCGCAGAGCACTTAAGCCTGTGCACCACAACTACTGAAGCCTAGAGCCCGTGCACCGCAGTGAAGAGTAGCCTCTGCTCGCTGCAACTAGAGAAAGCCCGGATGCAGCAGCGAAGATACAATGCAGCCAAAAAAAGAAAAAAAATTTCTAGTTCTTCCTACCCTCCCACCTTTCTTTTCACATTTTTTCCCTTACAATTTATTTGTTGAAGAAGCTGAGTTGTCTGCCCTATAAAGTTTTCCACCGTCTGGATTTTGTTGCTGTTTAACAAATTGTCCCATATATGTCCTGTAAAACAGCAGTTAGATCTAGAATCTTGATCACAGTCAAGTTCAATCGTTTCATAGTTGGTATATTTTCCCATGGAAACAAATGCTGTCAGGTTGTCTTCCTTTTTGTGATATTCACAGGCACTGATAATCATTGCTTTAGTCCATTTTTCTTTCGTTAGGATTTTAGAAAATAGTGGTATTCTCACTCTACTATTACTTCTCATTTATTGGTAGTAATATTTCTCCAAAGAGAGACTGTCCCTTATCAACCATTATCTAAGATACAGTTTGTAGAGAAAAGGCACATTGAATAAATGCTTGATTCTTTACTTCACTAATTTAAAAATTGTTTGTCTCCTAGCTTTCTTCAGAGGTGACCAATTGTTTTTGTTTTTAAACATCACTGTAAACTTATGGATTTAAGCATATTGAATGCCTTTAAATCTATTATAATTATTATTTTTATTGATATCCAAAATGTCCCACTTTGACTAGTGGGAGCCTTTAATTTTTTTTTTTTTTTTTAGTGGGAGCCATTTTAAGTTAGATCCTGAGTCTTTTCTTGACAAGTCTTGGAAGGTCTTTGGTATCTTCATTGTTTTTGGTGTAAGCAGATGTTACAGGCTCAAAGCTGGAATCAGCCTTTAGAATTTACTGAACACAATGCAGGTGGTAGGGTGCTCATTCACATGGGATTGTTTCTACATTTTTCAATGGACAAGGCTAGGAAAGGTATTTTTTTTAAAAAAAGAGTTCATACTGATATTTCCAAATCAGATGTAGGAGTATAGGAGTTTTATATTGTCTCATCAATAGTATAGCTATATTTCATTTCTCCTACACTAGAAATTCCAAGTCCCAAAACCACCAAGATGGTGACTCATTTGCTTTATCCCCCAATACACATACAGAAGAATAATATCAACATAATGGTTACTGAAAACCTTTACAGTTATTTTTTCAAAAAAATTTTCCTTAGAGTATATACCCCACTAGAGACACAGTGAAGTCATTATGTTTTAAAGTTATTTACAATAGTTCCATGCTCTTTGGTTTTGCTGTCAATTAATACATAGGTTCATGTGGTAGCTAGTCTCCAAGGCGGCCCCAGTGATCTCTGCCTCCTAGTACTCATGTTCTTGTGCAGGCCTTCCCCTCCACACTTAATTAGAATTAGTCTGGATAACCAATAGAAGAACACTGTACAAGTGATGGTATGCCACTTCTGAGATTAGGTTATTAAAAAGACATCGGGGCTTCAGTTTTGGTTGTGCACACACACGCTCTCTCTCGCTCTCTCTCTCTTTCTGGGATAACTTATCTTGGGGAAGCCAGATACCATGTCACAAGCAGCCCTATGGAGAGGCCCAAATTGAAAAGAGACAATATCTCTGGCCACAACCAGCAAGTAACTGACGCCTCTGTCAATAGCCACTCAAAGGGGTCTAGAAGTGGATCTTCTAGCCCTGGGTAAGCCTTCAGGTGACTGCTGAAGGCTGACATTTGGCATGAAATTTCATGGGAGACCTTGAGCGAGAACTACTCATCTAAGCCATTCCTGGATTCTTGTCCCTCAGAAACAGTGAGAGATAATATATGGTTATTGGTTTAAGTGGTCACCTTTTCAGACAATTTGTTATGCAGCAATAGATAACTAAAACAGACTTACTTTATTTTGTTTTCAATTTTTAGGGCTTGATTTTTTAAACATTTAAGTTAGTTTTATATTTATGTAAAATATTTAAATAGTTCCAAAGCCAAATCTACAGAACAAGATTTTGTCAGAGATTTGTGGTTTCTATTCTTGATCCCTCTATTATATTCCCTCTAGTCCCAATAGGTAACCATTTTTTTAAAAAAAAGTTTTTATTAATTCCTTCATTTTTAAAAGCATAAGCAATAATAGATATTTAGAAGCATAATCTACATACTTTTCTTCACTTTGCTTTTCTTTAATTAATAGTATATCTAGCTATATTATTCCATACAATCATATATAGTATGGATATATCCATACATTATATATATGTATATGTGTGTATATATATGTGCATATATATGATTCATATATATGGTGATATTCTTCATTACTTTCTACAGTTTTATTAAAGTTTTTATAATACTCCATGTATGGATGTACCTTAGTTTTTTCAACCTGTCCCTTATTGATGGAAATTTAGGTTGTTTACAGTTTTTGATATAATAAGTAATGCTGCAATGAATACCTTCTACATAAATTGTTAAACATATTTCCAGTATACCTTTGGGATAGATTTCTGAAAGTGAGATTTTCATGTCAAAAAATTCATACATAAGTAGTTTTGCTGATTATTGCCTAATTTCCTTCCAAAGTGGTTGTTCCATTTTAAATTTCCTCTACCTTCTAACAAAGTATGTTGTCAATTTTCTGGACTTTTGCCAGTGTAATAGGTGAGAAATTATATCTCAAGGTGGTTTTAACTTACATTCCTTTTATTAAGAGCAAGGCTATATCTTTCGATATGTTTAAGGGTCATTTATATTTATCATTCTGTGACCTGTCTGTTCCTATATTTTGTTCATTTTTCTAATAGTTTACTGTCTTTTTTCTTCTTAATTTTTAGATAGAAGATTCTATCTGTTAGGGATATATTTATCTATGATATAAGTTGCAGATATTTTCCCCAGTTTGTTAAGTATCTATGTGCTTTGCTGATGGTGGTTCTGGCCACATATGTGTAATCAAAATTATCACATTTTTTCTTATTGTATCTGCATGTTGAGTCACAGTTGAGAAAATTTTCCCTTATCTCAGATTATAGAGGAAATTGCCCATTTTCTTGTACTACTGTGCAGTTATTTTTTATATTAAACCCCTGATCCATTTGGAATACATCCTGGTATACATCATTACATGTATAATATGTGAAGAATATACACGATTTAAAATTTTCTCTTGCTAGATAATCCTATATTGCTTATTAAAAAGTCTATGTTTTCCCTACTAATTTGTGATGTCATCTTTATTATACACAAAATTGCAATACGTCATTGGGTCTATTTCTTCACTTTTTTTTTTTCAATTCTATTAGTCTCATCTATTTATCTGCCAAAATAACACTATTTTAGAGACAGAGATTTTACATTTTATATCTGGTAATGCTAGCCATGTACCCACTGCTATTCTATTCAGGGTTTTACTGACTAGTCTTGCTTGTTTATTATTTCAAATTAACTTTATAACCAACTTGACTATTTACAAAACAAAAATCTGATACTATTTTTACTGGAATCACATTAAGTTTATAAATTACCTCAGGGAGGATTGACATCTTGATTTTGTTCATGTTTTTTCCCATTCTTCAGAATTGCGGTAACATACACATGACATAAAATTCATTATCTTCACCATTTTTAAGTGCACAGTTCAGTGGTATTGTCTACTCATGTTACTGTGCAACCATCACCACCATGCATCCACAGAACTCTTTTTTTTTTTTTTTTTTTTTTTTTTTTTGCCGTACGCGGTCCTCTCACTGTTGTGGCCTCTCCCGTTGCGGAGCACAGGCTCCGGAAGCACAGGCTCAGCGGCCATGGCTCACGGGCCCAGCCGTTCCGCGGCATGTGGGATCCTCCAGGACCGGGGTGCGAACCCGTGTCCCCTGTATCGGCAGGCGGACTCTCAACCACTGTGCCACCAGGGAAGCCCACACAGAATTCTTTTTATCATACAAAACTGAAACTCTGTACCTATTAAACAACTGCCTATTCCCTCCTCCCCTCAGGCCCTGGCACCACCATTCTACTTTCTGTCCCTATGATTTGACTACTCTGAGTATCTTGCATAAGTCAAACCATACAGTATTTGCCTTTTTGTAACAGGCTTATTTCACTTAGCAAATGTGAAAATTATCTGTGTTGTAGCCTGTATCAGACTTTCCTACATTTTTAAGGCTGAATAATATTCCATTGTAGGCATACACCACATTTTGCTTATCCATTCATCTGTTGGGTTTCTTCTCCATTTTAGCTATTGTGAATAATGCTGCTATGAACATGGCTGTACAAATATCTCCTGGAGACCTTCCTTTCAACTCTTTTGTGTATTACCAGAAGTGGTCTAGCTGGACCTAATGGTAATTCTATTTTTAACTTTTTGAGAAACTGCTGCACAGCGGCTGTACCATATTACATTCTCACCAACAGTGCACAAGGGTTCCAATTTCTCTACATCCTCGCCAACATTTGTTATTTTCTGTTTTTTATTTCCTTTCTTTCGTTTTTTTTTTTACTAGTAGCTATCCTAATGCGTGTGAGGTGGTACCTCATTATAGTTTTGATTTGCATTTCGCTAATGTGATAGTGATGTTGAATATCTTTTCATGTGCTTATTGGTCATTGTGTATCTTCTTTGGAGAAAGGTCTGTGCAAGGCCTTTGCCCATTTTTGAATCGGGTTGTTTTTGTTGTTGTTGTTGAGCTTTAGGAGTTCTCTATATATTCTGGACATTAATCCCCTTATCAGCTGTATGTTTTGCACATATTTTCTCCCATTCTGTGGGCTGCCTTTCTACGCTCTTGATAGTGTCTTTTGATGCACAGCAGTTTAAAATTTTCATGAAATCCAGTTTGTCAATTTTTTATTCTGGTGCCTGTGCCTTTGGGGTCAGATCCAAGAAATCATTGCCAGATCTAATGTGAAGGTTTTTCCCTATTTTTCCTTTTAAGAGTTTTATAGGTTTAGATCTTAAATTTAAGTCATAGATTCGTTTTGAGTTAATTTTTGTATATGGTGATCATACTTTTGTATGCAGATATCCAGTTTTCTCAGTACCATTTGTTGAAAAAACCGTCTTTTTCCAATTGAATCATCTTAGCATCCTTGTCAAAAAATCATTTCAGGCTTCCCTGGTGGCACAGTGGTTAAGAATCTGCCTGCCAATGCAGGAGACACGGGTTCAAGCCCTGGTCCGGGAAGATCCCACATGCCATGGAGCAACTAAGCCTGTGAACCACAATTACTGAGCCTGCGCTCTAGAGCCTGCCTAATTCTATTCCATTGGTCCATATGTCTGTCTTTATGCCAGTACTATACCATTTTGATTATTGTATCTTTGCAGTTAGTTTTGAAATCAGAAAGTATAAGTCCTCCAGCTTTGTTCTTTTTCAGGATTGTTTTGGATATTCAAGGTCCCTTGAGATTCCATATGAATTTTAGGATGAGCTTTTACATTTATACAAAAAAGGTCTTGGGATTTGGATAGAAATTGATGATGTTAATTTTTTCTGTACAAGAATATAATAGCATGCCTTTCCATCATTCAAATATACTGATGTTTTTCAAGAGTATTTTATATTTTTCCTCATAAATGTTTGGATTTATTTATTTGATTTATTTATTTAGTTAATTTAGTTAAGTATCTATTTGCTATTGTAAATAGTGTTTTCCATTTTATTTTCTAACTAGTTTTTGTATGTACATATGTGTGTGTATATGTATATATATATATATATGAAAGCCATTGATTTGTGGATATTGATGCTATAACTCTATTTTGCCAAATTCTCTTACTGTTCTTTTTTAAAATAAATTTATTTATTTATTTTTGGCTGCGTTGGGTCTTTGTTGCTGCGCGTGGGCTTTCTCTAGTTGTGGTGAGCAGGGGATACTCTTCGTTGTGGTGCAAGGGCTTCTCATCGCAGTGGCTTCTCTTGTTGCAGAGCATGAGCTCTAAGCACGTGGGCTTCAGTAGTTGTGGCTCACGGGCTCTAGAGCGCAGGCTCAGGCGCACAGACTTAGTTGCTCCGTGGCATGTGGGATCTTCCCGGACCGGGGATCAAACCCGTGTCCCCTGCATTGGCGGGCAGATTCTTGACTATTGGGCCATCAGGGAAGTCCCTCTTACTGTTTTAATAGTTTCTTCGTTAGAAATTGTGACAGTTTATATATATAAAATCTTACCATCTGAAAAGAGTTTTTCCTCCTTTTAAATTATTATGCCTGGATTGCTTTCTCTTGTTTAATTATATTAGCTAATACCTCCAACATAATATTAAAAACCAGTAGAAATATTGGGTACTTTGACTTCTCCTGACTCTAATGTGAAAGCCTCTAGTGTTTCTCCATTAAATAATATGTTGGCTTTGGGTTAATATATAGAGAGATACATTTTGGAAACAAAAATGTATATTCTCAAGGAATTTACAGACTTATGGAAGGAGATAGACAAGGAAACAAACTATTTTAATAGTATAATAACATCTGCCATATGCACAGATTGATGTAGATGTACCTTAGAAAAGGCAGTTTTGGTGGTGAGACAATGTTTCTTGATAGACCTGATAACTGTGTTGAGACCCCGATGTAATTAGGAGTTAAATAAAGAAGGAGGGAAGAGAATTTTGCATAAAAGTAATTGCATAGTCAAAGGATAGGAGATAAAAAGAAGCAGAACTCTATTTAGGACATAGAAGTTCAGTTTAGTGAAAGGTGGGGATTGAAGGGAAGTAGACAGTGAACAGAGTTGAGTTGGTACAGTAAGTCAAAGAGTTTGAATTTTCTACTAGGGCAGTGACGATTAAACATGGTGTTCAAGTGTTTTAAGTAGGGACTACACTTGATCAGTGGTTTTGAAATTCCTCCTAAAAGAGGTAGCATATAGATATCCCTGCCCCATTGGTGTTGTGCTTTGCCATGTGGCTTGCTTTGGCCAGTGGGATGTTAGTGGATATGACATAAGCAAAGACATTAAAATGTACTTGTGGTTGAGTAATGCAGTTGTGTTTGTCCTCTTGAAATGTTTCCATTACCATGAGAAGAGCTTGCCTTGAGGAGCCCATTGGATTCAGAACAATAAGAAAAACAGAGCAGACCTGAACCAAATCTGCAGTCTGGAGCCAAGCCTTGGAAGTCCTACTGGAATAAGTAAAAGCTGTCTTACATATGTGATGTGAACAAAAACGATTATTGTTATAAACCACAGAGTATTGGGCTTGCTTGTCCCACAGCATTATTATTACCACAGCTGACCAATAAAGAGAAGAAAGCATAGAAAAATAAGTCCTGTTTTAAGATAATTAAAATCTTCCTACTGATGTGTAATGGTGGTCTGACTAGGATGATGGCAGAAGAAACAGAAGTAAGAGGACACTTTGAGAGACATAAAAAAGATGGAATTTAAAGGGCTCAGTGATTAGTTGGATATCAGAGTTAGGGATGGAGAAGAGGAAAGCATGCCTGGATTTCTTGCTTATGCAACTGGGAGAGTTGTGGGACCTTTCTGTGAGACACAGATCACAGGAAGAAGAGCAGGATCAAAGGTTTGGCTTTGAACTTGTTGAATCTCAGCTGCCAATGCACAGTCAAGTGGAAATGTCCCTGACATCTGTCTATTCATCTATAAAATGAGGATAACATCAATGTGTCTCTACCTACCTCAACGGCTGTTGTGGAGAACAAACAAGATAAAACATGCAAAAGGACTTTGAAAAGAACATACTACCAATCAACTGTGATAATTATTAAAATTAAAGCACTAACATTTTCATGCTGCCAGATGCAAAAAGCACACTTTATTTTTGAAACTGTGCTACTGAGTCTGTTTCTAGTCAAACATTCTTTTTTTATTTTTTGAGAGAAGGCAGAGCTGATGCTTCTGAGAAACAGTGTAAACAACATATATGTATTTTCAAAGACATGGAAGGAGAGAACTTAGAGACAAAAGGTCCTAGAGCTGGCAGTGAGAGGAGCCAGGCTCTAACTGTGAGACCTTGAACCATCATTTAAGCTCTCTGGGCCTCTTATTCTTCATTTGTGAAATGAAAGTTTGTATTTGTTGATTTCTAAGCTACCTTACTGTTCTTGGATACATGAAACTATGGATACTGTTAACATTTTCAGCTTTACTTACCTCCTACTAACGATACTCTTCAAATTTATCTGTAATTTAGAATAGAGTTTCATACTTGCCTGTCCTCACCCATGTTGGCTCAAGTCTCTATCAGCTACTTTTCTTTTAGAGCAAATTCAGCTGGTCCAGATTGCCTGTTACATCTCAGGCAGGAAGGCTTATTTTCATCTGTGTATGAGGAATAAGGATCTAGAAGGAGTTCTGATTGGTTTACTTCTTTCACTGTGGCAGGATTCCCTTTACCACTTAGTCAAGATGGTAATGAGGGTCTCTGTACCAGGCAACTGTGGCTGCCACCTGGCTGCCCAGGACCATACACTAGGCAGACAGAACCAATTAGGCCCCCACTTCCTATGAGGTATTGCTGTGTTTGGTGGCTGGGTATTAGCCCTGCTGAGCCTCCCATCAGAAACCTCCTTGAATACTGGGAGAGGAGCGACAAATCATCTCCCTCTGGCACTACAGAGCTAGCAAAGAATCCAGATTGTGGAGGTCCAAGAATAGCCTACCCAATGAACATTCTGCCTTTTACAATGGCTAGTCCAGAAACTGTACCCCAAATGGGTAACTTGATGTGATAGGGAGAGTGCCAAGAAACAAAATTTCATTTATAAGAGAAAAACTAGAAGTGATTTAAATGCCCATCAATAAGGGATTAGTTAAATGAGCCATGTTATATCCATATAAAAGAATGAATACAGTTTGGGGATTAAGGACCTAGAACCTGGGCCTCAACTGTGGCTCTGACACTTCTCAGCCTTATGACCTGGGCAAAGCACTTGACCTCTTTGTTTTTCAGTTCCTTCATCTATGATCTGAAGATAATAAGTGTTCCTACCTCATTGGGTGCTTGGGGAGTAGTAAGTAAGTTAATATATGTAAAGAGCTTAGAATAGTGCCTGGCACACAGTAAATGCTATATAAATGTTAGTTCTGATTATGACTCTCATAGAGACATTAAACATGATGCTTAGGATGAATTTTTTGAAGCTGGGGGAGAATTCTTGATATGAAGTGAATACACCAGGATAACAAAGAGTATATACATAATGGTTCATATTCAGTGTCCATGCATGGAAGAAAGAAGAGAAAGAAATATACCACTATTTGATTGAGTTTTAATTTCTTCTTATTTATATTCTTCCATTTTACAAAATTTCTACATGAGTATATAATATTTTATAATTAGAAGGATCAATAAAAATTTTAGGAAGGAAAAAGAGAAGTCCCCAGTGTTTGAGACCTTGCAGAACACAGTCTGAGGTCCATTGGTGGACTGGTAACCACTCCAAAGTTTAATCTTTGCAGAGTTCTCATGAGAAAAAGATCCCAAATCCACAGGATTTTATATTCTCATGACTGGAAACTAGCGAGCATCTGAGTGATTTAGTAAGGGCTATTAAAATTATAAACTAAAAATAGTTATGTTAGAGTTTACTGCAGACTCTAATTCAGTATTCTACTAAAATACCTGGCTGTTACTTCATGCTTGGCAGTACTGCAAAACTCCTCTATATGTCTGTTTAATTGCAACTTCAGCAATTTTTGGAAATGCTACTTTGTTACCAATGAATCATTAGTTTGTCTTGATTTGGGTCCAGCTTTCAATTGCTGCTACTCTTGCTTTTTAATTACAAATTAATAATCATTTAGATTCATCATTACCAAGTTAGTTTGTTGTGGATTGTTTGGTTGATTCTTAACAGAGTGCAGTGATAATATATTTATATCAAGATAGTTTAAGGCTGATAATTTTTTGATATCTAGACATATTTCATTGGATTTTGAATATAAACGATCTTTTCCTGTAATGTTAAAGCAGACAAACCCTCCCCCTCCAGCACACCCCAAATTTGCATGTACGGTGACATCACTGTATACCTATCACTGAGTTAGTCACAGATAGAATAGGTTGACCAATTCAGTTAGTGGTCAGCAAAGATGCAATATACAAAATGACCTTAAAATTCATTTTCAGATGAAAAAAAATGATTCTAATCCTATCTGACGCAAAATGTGTTAATTACCATTAGTAGAAGTGTGTGTTGGTGTGAGTCTATGTTTCCAACCTAACTCTGAATTTTCCTAGACAATTACCAAGAAAAGTTCAGGTATTTGTTACTCACTTTGCCATTCAGAAATCTGCAACTAAGTGCTCCCGTTCGGAGTTTCTGGTTGCCCTCTGGTTTCTGGTTTTTCTCTGGGTGCTTGCTCTTTTCCACATCATCTGGGTCATGATTGATTTGATGATCTGTGGGATTAGTAGAAGCTGGGGGTCTCTGCTAATCTGCTTTGCAGTACCAGTCACTGATTTCTGGAGAACTGTTTGAGTTTCTGCCTTCAAGTTCTCATTCTCCTTGCTGGGAAGAAACAGTTTTGCACTTTGTTACTCAGGGTAGACTCCATCTGCACTATGCTGGCATAAGAAAGGGAAAGTATTAGCATGGTGTTGGGAACATTGGTAACTTAGCATGGCGTAATGAAGAAGTAAACGTTGGTTATTTGTCTAGGGATCATTTAACATAGAGAGACCATGTTATTCTCTTCTCAGGCTTTATCTTCCATATACTCATAATCTGTCCACCTGCTCCAAAACTCTTACTGTAAGAAACGGCAGTGTCAAAGATGAACCATAAAGGGGGCTTCTCATTGTGGTGGCTTCTCTTGTTGTGAAGCACGGGCTCTAGGCGCACAGGCTTCAGTAGTTGTGGCATGCGGTCTCAGTAGTTGTGGCACATGGGCTTAGTTGCTCTGCGGCATGTGGGATCTTCCCAGACCAGGGCTTGAACCTGTGTCCCCTGTCCCTTGCATTGGCAGGTGGATTCTTAACCACTGCACCACCAGGGAAGCCCAAGGCATTGTTTTAAATATAGAAAACTTCTTTGGAAATAAGAAAAACAAATGCTCATGGTCACATAAATAGATATAATTCTTATAGTGAATGACCACACTAAACATGTTAAGAGTCAGGAACTTGAAATTTTTAACCTAGTAAATCAATTTTTAAGAATGTATATTAAGGAAAAATGCAGATAAAGAAAAATTTAAAACTCTAAGTATTTTTTAATAGATGGATATGTTGAGTATTTCATTCTATGTTCATATGAGAGAATGTATGGAGCCATTAAAATAGTTATGAATAATTTTAATGACAAAAGAAAATGTCTAGTTATACAAATAAATGAAAATATATAATTATCTTAACTATAAATTCATGTATAGATATATATGTGTTCATGTGTTAGAATATATCTAGAAGGAAATGTCAGAAGTAAACAGTAAGTATCTCCTAATAGAAGTTAGGATATTGCATTATGCTATATTATATCTTATAAAACTATTATTCTAAATTTCCTACATGAGGAAATGTTATTTTATTATCAGGAAAAATAAATTTAAAAATAGCTATGCCTTAGGCAGAACACTCTATGACATAAATCACAGCAAGATCCTTTTTGACCCACCTTCTAGAGTAATGGAAATAAAAACAAAAATAAACAAATGGGACCTAATGAAACTTAAAAGCTTTTGCACAGCAAAGGAAACCATAAATAAGATGAAAAGACAACCCTCAGAATGGGAGAAAATATTTGCAAATGAAGCAACTGACAAAGGATTAATCTCCAAAATATACAAGCAGCTCATGCAGCACAATATCAAAAAAACAAACAACCCAATCCAAAAATGG
>NC_041217.1:133670197-133671115 GCF_002837175.3 Physeter macrocephalus | reverse complement strand
AGTTTTACTCACTCTTTTTCAAAAAAAGGAAAATGGATAAAAGCTAAACATCAGGAATTATTAGACTCATCTAACCTACAATGAGATATCATCTCACACCGGTCAGATTGGCCATCATCAAAAACTCTAGAAATAATAAATGCTGGAGAGGGTGTGGAGAAAAGGGAACCCTCTTGCACTGCTGGTGGGAATGTAAATTGATACAGCCACTATGGAGAACAGTATGGAGGTTCCTTAAAAAACTACAAATAGAACTACCATACGACCCCGCAATCCCACTACTGGGCATATACCCTGAGAAAACCATAATTCAAAAAGAGTCATGTACCACAATGTTCACTGCAGCTCTATTTACAATAGCCAGGACATGGAAGCAACCTAAGTGTCCATCGACAGATGAATGGATAAAGAAGATGTGGCACATATATACAATGGAATATTACTCAGCCATAAAAGGAAACGAAATTGAGTTATTTGTAGTGAGGTAGATGGACCTAGAGTCTGTCATACAGAGTAACTCAGAAAGAGAAAAACAAATACCTTATGCTAACACATACATATGGAATAATAAAAGAAAAAAAGGTTCTGAAGAACCTAGGGGCAGGACAGGAATAAAGACACAGACATAGAGAATGGACTTGAGAACACAAGGAGGGGGAAGGGCAAGCTGGGATGAATTGAGAGAATGGCATGGACATATATACACAATAAAATTTTAAAAATAGCTATGCCTTATGCCTAGAAGGTTGTATAAATTTTAGCTATTGTTATTGACACAGTGGAAAGGACCCATTTTAAAGCATATCATGTTATGTGAGCATAAAACAATTGCTACAATACTTGTTTATTTGAATAAGGCCAAGATTTGATGTATGTATATATATATATATATATATATATATATATATTTTTTTTTTT
>NC_041217.1:133600870-133670092 GCF_002837175.3 Physeter macrocephalus | reverse complement strand
GTGGTACGTGGGCCTCTCACTGTTGTGGCCTCTCCCGTTGCGGAGCACAGGCTCCGGACGCACAGGCTCAGCGGCCATGGCTCACGGGCCCAGCCACTCCGCGGCATGTGGGATCTTCCCGGACCGGGGCACGAACCCGTGTCCCCTGCATCGGCAGGCGGATTCTCAACCACTGCGCCACCAGGGAAGCCCTGTATGTATATTTTTTACATTAATTCTCTTAGTCATGGCAGCATGAGAAGCAAAGAAGGCTTAAGAAAGAACTCTGAGGAACACCTACATTTACAGAGGGAAGGGCCCTAAAAGGAGATTTAGAAGAAATTCTAAGTAAGGTGGAATGGAAACCAGGAGAGTGTGGTCTGACAGCAAAGTGAAGAGAATGTTTCCAGAGAGAGGGCATAGTCAACAGTGTCATGTGCTGCTGAGAAAGATGAGTCCTGAGAAGTGTCCGTTGAGTTAAGCCATAAGTACGTCGTCAGGAATCTTGATAAGGGGAGCTTCCTGAGGTAACAGAGGTGGACGCTAGAATGAAGTGGGTTGAGGAAAGAGGGGAGACAAAAAGCTAAAGGTAGGAAGTATAAAGACCTCTGTGAAGAATTTTGGCTGCAAGAGAAGACAGCGATGGGGTGGTGACTGGAGTGCAATGTTGATTTCAGATAGGGCTTTGTTATTATTATGTTTATCTCCAAAATATACAAACAGCTTGTACAACTCAACAACAAAAAAACAAACAACCCAATCAAAAAATGGGCAGAAGACCTTAATAGACATTCCTCCAAAGAAGACATACAGATGGCCAGTAGGCACATGAAAAGATGCTCAACATCGCTAATTATTAGAGAAATGCAAACCAAAACTACAATAAGATACTACCTCACCCTGGTCAGAATGGCCATCATTAAAAAGTCTACAAATAACAAATACTGGAGAGGGTGTGGAGAAAAGGGAACCCTCCTACACTGTTGGTGGGATTGTAAGTTGGTGCAGCCACTATGGAAAACAATGTGGAGGTTCTTCAGAAAACTAAAAATAGAATTCCCATATGGTCCAGCAACCCCACTCCTGGGTATATACCTGGACAAAACTATAATTCAACAAGATACATGCACCCCTATGTTCATAGAAGCACTATTCACAACAGCCAAAACATGGAAACAACCTAAATGTCCATCAATAGAAGAATGGATAAATGGAATACTCATTCTTAAAAAAGAACGAAATAATGCCATTTGCAGCAACATGAATACAACTAGAGATTATCATACTAAGTGAAGTAAGTCAAAACAGAAAGACAAATACCGTATGATATAACTTATATGTGGAATCTAAAATATGGCACTAGTGAACATATCTACAAAACAGAAACAGACTCACAGACATAGAGAACAGACTTGTGGTTGCCAAGGGGGAGAGGCGTGAAGGAGGGAAGGACAGGGAGTTTGGGATTAGCAGATGTAAGCTATTGTATATAGAATGAATAAACAACAAGGTCCTACTGTATAGCACAGGGAACTATATTCAATATCCTGTGCTAAACCATAAGGGAAAGGAATATAATAAAAAACATGTCTCTGTGTATCACTGAGTCACTTTGCTGCACAGCAGAGATTGGCTCAACGTTGTAAATCAACTATACTTCAATTAAAAAAACAAAATTATGAAAAAGAAACTAAAGACAGTAGGGACTTTAACATATTTAAATGAAGAGCTGGGACTTCCCGGGTGGCACAGTAGTTAGGAACCCGCCTGCCAATGCAGGGGACACAGGTTCGATCCCTGGTCTGGGAAGATCCCACGTGCTGTAGAGCAACTAAGCCCATGCGCCACAACTACTGAGCCTGCGCTCTAGAGCCCGCGAGCCAAAACCTCTGAAGCCCGCATGCCTAGAACCCGTGCTCCGCAACAAGAGAAGCCAGGGCAATGAGAAGTCCTCTCATAGCAATGAAGAGCAGCTCCCGCTCACCACAACTAGAGAAAGCCCGCGTGCAGCAACGAAGACCCAACGTAGCCATAAATAAATAAAAAAATAAATAAACAAACAAAAAATAAATGAAGAGCCAAATGACCAAAGGAGAGCATATCATTGATTAAATAAGGTGAACCCTGACAAAGTAAGATCTCTGAGAGAACAGAGATAGAAATGAAACTTCAGGGTGGGGAAGTAGGAAGATGGGTGAGGATGTAGGCAAATTTTAACATTTGGTGACAGGAGACTGACCAAATTGCTGACAGCTTGAATTTTCTCTTTGACATACAAGGTATGGTTACCTGTTGGGTCTCAAGAAAGGAAATGCTGGGGTAGGAAGTCTGAATTAAGGACATACGGCCTGACATAGCTTCTATAAAGAGTGGAAGATAGCTGATCAGAAAAATAAGGAAGGTTGGCTGGGCACAACTGAGCAGCCACTGAAGGTTGGAGACCACAGATTTTGCAGCACCGGTTGGAGAGGGCACATGCCCAGTAGTCCTCATGGAAATGCAAGGGAGGCAGAGAGCGGGGCTCGTCCAGGGCTGGGGCTTTGCCAGACAGGTGCAGTCAAATGGCAATACAGCAAGATGGGAATGCTAGAGTGTATATATAACACATAGTTCTTACAATGAGAGAAGACATAACATACGGTCCCTGACCTCAAGAAATTTCATTTCATTTCGCTGTCCAAAAATAACAGAAATAATAAGGTTAACAACCGGTATAAACTTGCTTCTAGAAGTCAGGATAGTGGTTATCTTTGAGGGGAGGTATAAAGTCCAGAAGGGAACATCAGGGGGCCTTCTAGGATTTGGGTACCATTCTGTTTCTGGATCTGGATGTCTGTTGCAAGGGTAAATCAGGTTTGTGAAAATTCAGTGAGTGGTATACTTATAACATGTGCAATTTTATGTATTACATAGGTATATTTCTGTAAAGTGTTAAAAGAAATTGGCATAAAATTTACCTAAATAATATGAAATCTACCTAATTGGTATATAAATAAATGTCAAGTGAATGTTACAAAGAATCAGTGCTATTTGAAGTTCCTAAGAAAGATAAGTAACTATGGTTTGCAATGGTTGCAAAAATAATAGTATTACTGAGTATTTAGCTACATGACAGCCACATTATAGCCATTTACAAACATTCTTTTATTTAATCTTTAGATCAACCCTATAGGTAGGTGCTCGTATTACTTTCATTTTAGGATGAAGAAATTAAGGTTCCGACAGTTCACGCGATTTGTCCAATTCTACACAGATACATCCACAGGGTCTAAGCCTTCTTGATTGCACCTTGATTGTTCTGAGTCAGGAAAGGATCCATGGAAGTTAGGGAATATGTGAGGAACAGAAATTAGAGGACGAGGCATGCAGGAAGTGCAGGATTAAAAAGCAAAAATGGTCATGGCGCAGACAGTTAACTCTTCTGGATAAAGGCAAGGGGGATGAATCATCTTTGCTTTAATCACCTTCAAAATCCTTTTGTGGGCAGTCTCAGGGCAGAATTGCCTGAGAAATGTGAAATGTAACTGCCTGTCTGTTAAAACAGCCACAGTAGATGTAAAATCAAAAATGACCTGTTAACTCTGTTCAAAGTAAAAGCTGTTTTTCTTTTTTTTAAACAAACAACATACATAGCACTTTAAAATTATGAGAAAGACTCCCTAGCTGAGAAATGGCATGTGTCTGCTATTAGCACAATTCGTCAACAGGCGTTTGTGGTTATGTTGTTCACAAACCCACAGTTCTTTCTTCTAGGCATGTGTGCTATCTACCTGCAGTATTGAAAATAGAAATTTGCCATTTCAAAGGAAGGAAAAAAATGTCATCAATACTGTCTAGGAAACAAGACACAGCTAGCTTCCTCATATGTACTGCTAACCTCAGCTGCTGCTCTCAGGGATGCTGTGAAGGGTTTAGTGTCATCTGGGAACTACGGCAATTAGGAAGGATGACAGTAATGCTGGATGATAAATAAATGAGGAGAAAACTGTCCAATTGTTCCCTTTCTCACACTAGGCTCTTCCTGCAAATCAGCCCTTTAGTGCCACCCTTTTGTAGAGCTCAGAGTCTCAGGATTAGAAAGAAACATTGCAAGGGTGTCTAGTAGCATCCTCTGCCCAAAGCAATGTACAGATCCCACGCTGGCCCCACCTCCCATGCAACTCCATCTCACCAGATCTCACATTTGATTTGGATTACAACCCTCGTGAGAAGATCAACTCGCAAATGGAGGACCCAGGGGGCTCAGCAAAAAGGTCACCAGATGCCATCTTAAAGGTCTGCCAGCCTTGGCAGAGGCTCAGTGCTGCCAATTTCCAACTGTGTACCATCTAACAGGCCTCAAACCCTCTGGAGAAGACAGCCCGGAGTGTGCCAACACAGTGAATGGGGATCTAATTTCAGTAAATGAAAGCATGTTCTTGTTTGGAAGTAATAACAGATAATCGGCACAACCAGACTTTTCTCTTTTAAAAAGACAACAACAAAATAAAAAATAAAGTGGGACTGGGGAGGGGACTGCAGCTGAAAATCTCACCAAACTCCATGGGGAAGCTGAAACGTAAAGCCTGTGCTAATGTAGCAAATGTTGTTGTGATGAAATGTGAGGGTTTTTTCCTCCTCTTTTTTTTTTTTTTGTTTACTCCCTGGAGCCATCCATACACTATTATCATTGATGTTTAGTCTTCAGAAAGATTTTTTAAGTACATTAATTCCCAAACCCATGCCCAAATTATTTCTTTGTCATTGTAATTATGCTACCTAACATGTCCTAAATGCTTATTTCTATGTGTCAGCCACTGTGTATAAGTTCACATAAATTATTTCATGTTATTCTAATAATCCTGAAAAGTAGGTATTAAGATCATCATTGTACAGATGAGAAAAAAAATCATCAGAGAGATTAAGAAAATTGCTCATTGATAAACTGATAATAAGTAGAGATCTAGGGCTCAGACCCAGGTCTGTATGGCTCCAAAGCGTGTACTCCTTCCTCCACATTTTTCCTCAACTTCATACCCATAATAAACAAACTGGCTACTGTTAAACAAGAGGATTTTGATTCTCTTTTAAGATGTTAATAAAAAATAATGTATATAGAAGTACCTAGTCCATCTTCCAACCTAGGCTTATAAAGTCCCTCTCAGAACACCCAAGTGGCCATCCTTCAGCTTTGGTTTGTACCTTCCCAGAGACAAGGGATTCATAACATTCCCAAAGTTATTTCCAAAGTATCCCACATCTCTCTTCATAGCATTGAGCCACATTCTGACAACAATGAAAATAACCAAAGTGTATTTTTCATGGCATTTTGCACTATACTACTTTACAGAATGAGAATAGTTTCTCAAATTGGGGCCATTTTGGCTACAAAATTAGTAACCAGTTCAATCACCAATTGTTCTTTGGTATGATTTACTCCTCCCTCACCTTTTCTTTTCTTTTTTAATTGAAGTATAGTTGACTCACAATGTTATATTAGTTTCTGGTGTACAGCACAGTAATTCACTATCATTATAGATTTTACTCCATATAAAGTTATTATAAAATGTTGGCTATATTCCCTGTGCTGTACATTTTATACATGTTTTATACCTAGTTGTTTGTACCTTTTAGTCCCCTTCACCCATTTTCTCCTCCCCCAACCCCTCTCCCCTCTGGCAACCACTGGTCTGGTCTCTGTAACTGCGAGTCCCTTTCTGTCTTGTTATATTCATTTGTTTTATTCTTTAGCTTCCACAAATAAGTGAAAACATACAGTATTTGTTTTTCTCTGTCTGACTTATTTCACTAAGCATCCAGGTCCATCCTTGTTGTCATCAATGGCAAAATTTCATTCTTTTTTATGGCTAAGTAATATTCCATTGCATATATAATGTTCTTTATCCATTCATCTGTTGATGAACACTTAGGTTGCTTCCATATCTTGGTTACTGTAAATAATGCTGCTATGAACATTGGGATGCACATATCTTTTCAAATTAGTGTTTTCATTTTCTTCAGATAAATTGACTGATAGAAGATAATATCCCAACATACCTAGTCTTCTGAAACCTTCTTTGTACATGTAAATCCAATTCTACAGCCTTAGGCATATTTACACCATGGATGTTTTCTTCTATTTTACTTGTTTTTTAGCTATGCATTATTACCTTCTTAGTCAGGGTTGCAGTGAGCATCCAATCCACTCACTGTCTTCAGGTTGTGTTGTCTTCAAAGACCTCACAGTTAAGTGGGAAAAGCAGACATTTAAACAGAAAATTATAATACAATGTGATAATTGAAAAAATAGAGTATGTAAAAATAGATATAGAATCACAGAGGGTTGTCAAACCAAATCTGCTTAAGAGGAGTGGAAATGACTCCATGAAGGAATTGATTTATAAGATAGCAGGTGAAAGAGAAAGTAAGAGGTGGGAAAATATTCCAGATAGAATGAAGGGCTTGTTCTTGGAGAAAAAGACAGTGATTGAACTTCAGACCACCTGAGATGGGTAAGAATTGTGTAGGGTGCTGGATAATAAGATAGAAACTTGGGTCACTCTGAACTTATTAAATCAGAATTTCTGAAAGCAGGACAAGGAAATTTATATTCTTATCAAACACCTCAGATGATTCCTATGTGCATTGAAGTTTGAGAAACATTGGCATAGACAATGAAAAAGGAAGGTCTTTTCCATAGTTGTGCAAAATGTACAAATAATTTCAGGCAGTGGCTAAGGACGTGAGCTATATGTCCAAGAGACCTGGATTTGAGTCCTAACCCCAAACATAACTTGTGTGACTTTGATAAGTTATTTCACATCTCTAATTTTCAGTTTCTCATCTGTGAGATTAGAAAAATAATACTTATCAAGATAAGATGTATAAAATATTTAGCACCGAGCCTGGGTTCCCAGTCAGCCTGTGACAAATGGTAATTTTATTCTAGTCCTAAGTTAAAGTGCTATCTCCTTTATCAACACCTTTCTCATTACCCAGGTACAGAAGGGGTGCTCTTTCCTTTGGATTCCCAAACTTTCTTTGTTGATAGGTAAAACTAAAGTTTGAAGGATCAACATTTCACAGTTCACAGGAACTGAGGGAAATCTATTTAAACATATAAAAAGACAGAGTTCATGTAATCTCTCCCACCACCTTGTTATTTACTAATAATAGTAAATACAAGTTATAGAAATCACCCACTTAAAAAAAAGCAGATTAATTCATATTTAAAATCTGCTCTGATAAAGCACAATTTTTTGGAATCACATTCCTTAATTTTACAGAAAACAAAAAACAAAAAAACCCAAACATTGTTGTATCAAAGTGTCCTTAGGTGAATTATACCCAGGAGCTGTGCAGACTGTGCTGTTTTAAAATCTTTGAGCCAACAATTTCAACTATAGGCTTGAAATTGAATGTTCTTTGCACTTGCATTCGCCCCTGTTTCTAACCAAGATGATTGTGCACCTGCCTGGCCTTTTCACCAATTATCTCCGTGCTTTAAGGCACAGCTCTGAGCCAGGTTTTCCATCTATGCTCTGAGATCCTCGAACAGCTCCTACAGTTCTCCTCTCTCTGTAACATGTTCTGGATACATCCGCAGGGTCTATGGGAACAAGGAGCAATAATGATTGCTATAGGGGTTTTGTTTAATTAGATTGAACTAAATCAGTGGTAGGTAAAGAGACCATGGATTTGAAAAGTGTACTATAGGAAAGGAGGGGAGGAATGAATAGTCAGAGCTCAGGATTTTTAGGGCAATAATACTCTGTATGATACTATAATGGTAAATGCATGCCATTATACATTTGTCCAAACGCATAGAATGTACAACACCAAGAGTGAACTTTAAGGTAAACCATGGACTTTCGGTGATTATTATGTGTCGGTGTAGGTTCATCAATTATAACCAATGCACCACTCTGGTGAGGCATGTTGATAATGGGGAAAATCACGTGTGTGTGGAGGCAGGAGGTATATGGGATGTCTCTATACCTTCCTTTCAATTTTGCTGTGAACTTAAAACTGCTGTAAAAGCTAAAGTCCTAAAAAAAGTGTACTGCATAAAAATAAATCTGTGCTTTCTCAAAATTATAAGTGGTTAAACTATATGTGGCAAGGTATCATGTTATCTTTTTATAGAAAGTTTCCCTGTACGTATACAAGAGCTTATGTTTTGTTTTGCTCTTAAACCAAACTAGGATTATACAGTTTTGTGATCTTTTAAAATTTTTCCAGTTGACAATATAATGTGGATAACTTACGCATCAATGTTTATGTATCCACAAGAACACTTAAAGTGTCTAGATAGTATTTCATTGTATAGATATACAAGAGTTTATTTAACTAGTCCTCTATTATTTGGGAACATTTACTGTTCTCAAATTTTTACTAGTTTAAATATTGCTTCTCTGCTGGACATTTCCCTTTTCTCTGACTTCCTTTCGTCCTCATCCACTCTGAGAAGCTGACCTTTGTGGACTGATCAGCTGGTCAGCTCCCATGTCTTCTGATTCTGGCCCTGCCAGGAGATTGGTTCTCCCTGCAAGAGTGCCTCAAGCTACTTGTGTCTTCTGCCCAAAGGTCACTACTTTTCTCCAGGTGGCCTGAGTTACAGAATGCTTCTACCTCAAGAACATTCCCCTTCTCCTATCTCTGCAGACCTTGCAGCTGCTAGCCCATGATTCCTGTACTATATCTTGCAATTCTTTTACTCTTGTAAACAAATCCTCCTTGAATCATCCTAATTTGAGTTATATAATCTGTTTCCTACTGGACCCAGACTTGTATATGCTTGTGTACATTTTTGAAACCAAACCATTACATCCACCCATAATTATTTCCACAGAATTGATGCATAGGTGGTGATTTGATGCCAAAGTACATACACTTTTAAGGCTTTTTATAAGTATACCTAAAAAAACAATAGCATATGAGTACTCTTTTTCTAAACCCTGTCAACCTGGGTATTTCCGTTATAAAAACATTTCCAATTTGATTGGTAGAAAATTATATCTCACTGTTGTTTAAATTTCTTTCATTACCACTCAGGTTAATTCCCCACTCCACTCCCGCAACCATACATATGTATCTAGTGTTCATTTTTATTTCTTCTTTTGTGAATTGCCTGTCTAGATCTTTTGACAGTTTTTGAAACTGGGCTGATCATCTTTTTCCTATTGATTTGTAAGGGCTCTTTATACATTAAGAGGATTAATTTTTTCTTGTCATATATGTTGTAAATAGTGTTTTGTTTTTGCCTTTTACTATTTATTATATTTTTGGAAGTGTAGGATTTCAAATGGTAAAGTAACAACATTTACCTCACAGTCTCAAGATTTAAGATCAATGGCCACCTATTTTGTATACCATTGATTTGACATTTACTCACATAAAGCCCTATACTCTAATTTAAAGCTCTATGCCTGGGTCTTGGGCTGGAGGCATATGTCCCAAACAGTATCTCATGCTCCTTTTTACTACTCATAGTGTCTAGAATAATAATAATAACTTAAAACCTATTGTAGGAGGTTAATAAAAAAGAAAAAAAAACAGTGGAAAGGGCATAGGAGAAGTATGATTTTTAGCATATTATTTCATTTCTCTGAACTTGTGAAAACATAGACAATTGTTTGTGCTCTGATATCGTTCTGTTTTAGGAAGAGATTGAGTTCATGGATAGTAAGGTAATATGTAGATTGTATAGCAAGAAATACAATAAACAAAGATAAAGTATTACAATTAGTTATTTCTTTTAAAAAAAAGAATAAGTAGGTATTTGAATTTTTAAATCACAAAGTTTATCCAGGCTTTATGTAGGGACTATAATTGATTATTGCTACCATCTCCTGCCTGGATTACCATAATGACTCCTTAAATGGTCTCTCTCATTTTACTCATGCCTCTTCCAGTTTATACTCCACTCAGCAGCCAGAACCATCCTTTAGAAATCATAAATTCGATTGTGTCCTCCACTGCTCTCAATTTTCCAATGTCTTCCCATTCTACATAGAACAAATCCAGAGTTCCTACCAGGGACCACATGGCCCATGATCTGAGCCCCGAGGGCCTCCCTGATCTCATTTCCTATGGCCCTCCCCTTGTTCACTAGCTCCACCCACTCTAGCTTCCTTGCTCCTCCTTAAACACACCAAGAGGCTTCCTATTGGCTGTTCCCTCTGTCCAGAATGCTCTTTCCTCAGCTATATGCATAGTTTACTCTCTGTGTAGAACGGGGATGGTGATGAACACCTGTGGTGTCGCTCGGCACAGACTGAATCTCATGGGTGGAAAATCAGCAGCTACGCAGCTGCCCTGATCTCTGGGTGCTGTGCTCCTGGGAAGTGACACTTTGGCACTTTGTATGAAGCAGGCATAAGGCGACCTAGTACCAAAAAAATCTGCTTAGACTCCAGATGCTCAACTTAGGTGTTATTTGTAGCAGTTGTTGGGGAAAGCCAAATGTCCAATATCTGGAGAACTTGGGGTCTGTGGGAAGTTGCAGCCTCTTCTTCTGGGCAGGAGAGGGAAGAAGAAACTACTAGCTTTATGGAAAGTTGGAATCTGGTGAGCCACACCCACTGGGATAGAGTTGGGCTAGTCTTAGCCAGCTCACTGCTAGCTAACCATGGATAAGTCTCATTGGGTAGTTCTGACTCATCTCTACACAGTCTCAGTTAAATGCCATTTGCTTAGAGAGGCCTTCTGGAAACATCCCTTGTGATTCCATATACTCTTATGACCCTCCTCTATTTTTCCTCATTGCACTATCCTCACTCGAATGGTCATTGTTTACCTGTTTGTTGTATGTCTCCCATCACTAGAATTTTAGGTAACCTGCTGTGTCCTTAAGGCCTGACACTCAGCAAGTACTCAATTAATGTTTGTTAACTGAAAAGATGTCAATTCCATATATGCATTAATTTCTAAAACTGTTAACATTAACACTTTAAAAGAGTTCAAGAAACTAAAAAATATTGTATTAATGTGAAGGGCTCTGAGGGATTAAAAAGTGACAGAATATGGGCTCCATGAGTCATGTGGAAAAATAAAGAATTTTATATTTATTGGCTCTAAACCTCAATGTACATTATTACAAATATTTGCTATTCTTTCCCATAAAATCTCAAGAGTCAGCTTCCCCTGTGCTTAGCAATTCTATACCAACAGCAATGTAACTATGGAATAAAATGCTTTGGGTCATTGATTCTTGGCATGCGAAGGAACTATAGAGTCCAACTTTATTCACCAGAAGCATCGCTACTCACAGGAGTTTCTTGAAAGGAACCCAATTCCTCTTTTATTTAACAACTCAATTTCCAGATTCTATAAATGTTCCCCTAGGCCACATGTCACACCCTGGAGCTTCCATAATGCCACCCCTTTAGTGCTTGCACCTTTAGTGTGCCAGGATCCCTCCTAAAATGTGGCATCCAGGATGAAGCATAGTACTCCCAGGTGACAGGTCTAGTTCTGATTATGATGCCTGCCTCCTGCCCCACCCCCGACTCCTCTATCTGGACACCTTTGGCTCACGCTGAGCTTAAACACAAGTGTACAGGGGAAAACCCACCATTTTATCCTCCACTCTACTCTCTACTACTACCACACACTACTGGTCATCAAATATGTGTGGGTTTTCCCCACTCCAAGCAGTTCTTTGACATCAGCTGAGGGTCCTACATTTCAATTCCGTTCTGACACTATCTACCTGGAGTTAGCACTGATGCCACAGGTTAAGGGCTCAGTCACACAAGACTGCCCTGCCCCCTTCAGGTGTCAGTCACAAGTCCGGGTTGTTACCTATATTTCTGACAGGGTGGCTATAAATTAGGGTTCCCACAATTCCCTCCTCAGGTTTGATGAATTTGCTAGAGTGCCTCACAGAGCTCAGGAAAACCATTTACTTGCTAGATGACTGGTTTACTGTAAAAGGAAAAAACTCAGGGACAGCCAGATGGAAGAGATGCAGAGGGCAAAGTATGTGAGGAAGGGCATGGAACTTCCATGCATTCTACAGACATAACACCCTCCCAGCACATAGATGTGTTCAGCAGCCTAGATGCTCTCTGAACCCCATACCTTTGGGATTTTTAGGAGGCTTCATCATGTAGTTATGATCAATCATTCACTCAGTCTCCAGCTTCGCTTCCCTCTAGGAGGATAGGGTGGTGTCAGGGGCTGAAAGTTCCAAGCTTTTAATCATGGCTTGGTCTTTCTCGTGACCAACCTCCATCCTGGAGCCACCCAGGATCCCACCAAGAGTATCCTCATTAGAACAAAAGACACCTTATCACTCAGGAAATTCTTAGGGCTTTAGGAGCTTTGTGTCAGGAACCAGGGTCAAAGATTAAATAGTAGAACAAATGATACTCCTAGTGCTCTTATCTCTTAGGAAATTGTGAGAGTTTTAGGAGCTCCATGCCAGGAGCTGGGTGGGAGCAGAGACCAGTATGTATTTTTTTTTTAAATTTAAAATTTTTTTTCATTTTTTATTTTTTTGGCTGCACCGCACAGCTTTTGGGATCTTAGTTCCCCAACCAGGAATCGAACCCGGGCCCTTGGCAGTGAAGGCACAGAGTCCTAACCAGTGGACTGCCAGGGAATTCCCAGAGATCAGTATGTATTCTATTACTTCACAGCTAGTCAAACCCAAAAATTTATTCTATATAATCACTTACATGTACCCTTATCTAAAGACATACTTTACATATATTTCTCTTGATTTTATCTTGCTGGTTTTCGCTCATTCTCCTGCCAAGTATTCCCAGCATTCTACTACCTACCTGTTTACTACAGTGATTTGTCTATCTTCCTTCAGTTGGGGATTTCAAAAAATGTTGACTAAGAACAGGGTCACACATAAATCCTCTCAACCTCTCCACCTCCAACACACTGTGTTTGCATCCATTGTTCAGTCACTACCAGGTTGGTATGTCGCCTATCTTAACTGTTCAGTCCAGAATTCTCTGCCTTATTTCAAGGCTTTGTGAGAAAAATGTGCCTAATGACTCACTGAAATTAACCAATACTGTGCTTTTGATTCCCTTCATCTGCACTGCAGTAACCTCATCAATAAAGAGAATGCGGTCAGTTTAGCATGCTCTGTTTTTCAGTCAACATGCACCAACCCTTAGTGACCATCACCTTTGTGTTTTGTTCTCACATCTAATATATTTACTTCTTTGGCCTGCAATTTTGCCAGGGATTTTCCACAAGCCTCAAGTTCTGTGATTTCATTACCACCTTTTATCTCCTTTTAGAAAATAAGATATCTGTCTCAAGTCAACTGGCATATGTTCTTCTGGATCAGCTATCAGATGACTCATCAGCGTTCCATAGTAATATCTTCGTGTTATTTTAGCAACATGGGCCTTTAGACTTGGATTTAAAGCACTAAGAATTGTCTTTCTAGATCTTTCCTTTTCTTGGCATCTATTGTACTCTAATTCATTTATTAGGCTTTCAATATGTACAAGACTTTGCACTCAGTGCTGAGGGTACAGTTGTGCACATAGAATTTACAGTAAATGGGGGGAACACAGAAACGCATAGGAAATTGTCAGAGTGCAATAATCCTTACGAATGCTATGGGAGCCCACAGTGGGAGGGAGGCAGGCAAATCTGAGGCTGGTGATGGTGGCACTTCATTAGATTTGCATTTTAAAAAGATGGTGCTAGCTATACTTGAGAATTGGGCTTCTCAAACACAAATGTTGCATAGGCCTCACCTGGGAACTGACAGCAGTGCAGATTCTGGCTCAGTATGTCTGGAGAGGGGCCTGAGAGTCTGCATTTCTAACAGACTCCCAGGTGAGGTTGATGTTGATGGTCCATAGACTACCCTTTGAGGAACAAGGATTCAGAGAGTGAATGAGAGAATGAGATTAGAGGCAGGGAGCAGGGTTGAAAGGCTGGTGTAGGGATATATGAGGAAAACGATGATGGCACAAACTGAGGGACACCTGTTTTACTCTTTAAGACTGCACCTTGATCTTTTTTGTGAAAAATATATATTCTAAGTAGGCATTGAGTATTTTCCGTTCATCTCCTGTTAGTAACTGTCCAGGCTAAACTAAAAAAAGATGGAGGGAGTGCTATTCCAGTCTTAATTCTTAATAAGTGGCCTGACTTTAAGTTCACTGAGGCCTCAGTTGTCTCACCTGGGAGACTGGTTGTTATGGTTTATGTGCCTCCCCCTCAAATTCATATGTTGAAGTCCTAACCCCCAGTATCTCAGAATGTGAACTTATTTGGAAATAGGGTGACTGCAGATGTAATCAGTTAAGATGAGGCCATGCTAGAGTAGTAGAGTTATAAGCCAACTGACTGGTGCCCTTATGAAAGGAGGAAATCTGTACACAGACACATATATAGGGAGAGGCAAGGAGAGAGACCTGGAACAGAAGGATCCTTCCTGGGCATCTCAGAAGGAGCAGGGCTCTGCTGACACCTTGGTTTCAGCTGACTAGTCTCCAGAACTGTGAGACAATACATTTCTGTTGGTCTAAGCTACCCAGTTTATGGCATTTTCATACAGCAGCCCTAGCAAACTAATAGACTGATTTGTACCTTGAAGATCACTTCTCTGTCTGATATACTATCCATCTTTTCCACACATCCTATAAGAAATCTGAACTAAATGTGGTTACACGAGAATAGTTCTATTTTTCCATCCATTATTAATTTGTAATTTTTTTTAATCCAGATTTTCCTTATAGAGACTTCTTCCTCTTTTGGCTTTTACTTATGTTTCTTATGTACATTTTTTACTTATGGGCTTAACTGATTCACCCCAAAGAAAACACCTTCTTGAGGCCCTGGCTGAGAGGTGTAGGTGTAGCATGACTAAAATGTTTTTTAGAGTCAGACTTTGGAACATGCAAAGGCATGGTAGTGGTGGGTCTGTCTTTAACTCAGCAACGAGAAGCCTCTTGAGAGTTATTTATTTTTGAACCATACAAGAATATTTTAGGAAAGCTTGTTAACTGTCCTATGTCATTCCAGCAACAGTAACATCAAGTCCATAGAAACAGAAACAGAAAACTTATCTTAATATTAAAAAAATAACAATTGTTTTATTGTCTGTGTCATAGAAGAAACAGAACTGTGTCTTTTATTTCCAATTAATGTAGTTGATGTAATGTACTCTTATTTCCTGAATCTAAAGTTTAAAGAATAAAGAGAAATAAATACAGGTAACTTCCTATAAGACAGATGGAATTTTTCTCTACTTTAAAAGGACAAGGATGCTTCCCCTACCTCCCACCCCCATTAGGAACGTATTAGACTCTGATACCCCTGGAAAAAGGAAGGGGTTGGGGATGAAGGGGTTAAACAAACAACCTCAAAGAGGAATGGAAATTAGTAGAATAGCAATGTCTTCCAGGTAGAAGGAGAATTGAGCAAGGCATTCCAACTGATCTTATTTACTTTTCTGGACAACAACTGGGATTTGTCAAGATCAGCAGATCTTGAAATAATCACTTAGCACAGTATCTTAGTTTCTTCATCTACAAAACAGAGATAACCTGGCATAGAATATAAAAGGGATGCCAAGTGTTTCATAGAAAGAGATTTGATTTTTTACTTAATGTCTTGTATCCATGGAAAGATTTGCGAACCATTTATTAAGCACGTTGAATATACTTCTAGGCACTGGAAAGATGTTTTGCATACTTTTTCTCATTTGATCCTCACAACAACCCTACTAGATAGATGGATTTTATCCCCACTTGATAGAATCTGAGGCCAGAGATGTTAATTCACTTTCTCAATGTCAGAAGTCTAGGAAGGCACAGAACCAGGATTCAAACTCACATCTCTCAGGTCTGTAGGGATCTCAAATGTATGACTCACGTGCTGCAAAGCTCACTTCCTGTGCCATGACAGACATTACTAATTGATTACAGTACTCACTTTGGAATCTCTTGGGGCAACCGTACTGATTGGTGGGGAGGTAAAGCCCATTTGCCCTTCTAAAGCCTATACTCCATAACAGTAGTCCTCATGGCCTCATCTTCAGGGATTCTGATTTAACAGGTCTTGGGTTGAACCCCACATCTTTATTTTTAAGGACTCTCCAGGTGATTCTGATGATAGCCAGGTTTGGTGTCCACGGCTTTCTGAACCTATGTTCAATGAGGTTAGATCTTTTTGTTTCTCTATTTTTTTGGTCTGGGGTTTCTGAAATAGAGGAAAGAACTAAGGAAATCATTTTAGGAGGGAAAGGCAATTATTAACTGGCTGCTGTTTATGGAATGTCTACTAGATGAAAGGCAGGGCTAGTATCTTCTTTTTCTTATACAAACCACCAAAACTCTGGAAGAACTGGTCATACTTTTCTGTGCCAAACATCTAGAGAATTTTAGCGATATATGAGTGTCCTCCTTCAAGTGTGACTGTGATGAGTTTAGAGGAAGAAAGCCCTCTTAGTTATGCTCTGAGAAGCCCCTATTGGAGGAGTATGGATTATGAAGAAAAGTAAGTGAAACTCCTACAATTTATGACTCATTACCAATCCCACTCCTTTAATTCATAACAATTTGATTAGCAACCTTCCCTTCTCCCTCCCCACCCCCCAAAAATTACTAAATGTGGTAGATTACAAACCTGATGAGAAGAAGCAGCAATACTCCATTAATATTTATAAATGTCTCAATGCTTATATTTCCCATCTATTTGGAAAATCAGCCCAAGTAATTAAGGAGTATGGGGAATTACAAAGATGAAAACTTTAGGAAAACACTGTGCATAGAAGTTATCAACACTATTTTACTTCTACTGTTGCATCTTAATGACTTAATTTTCCATGGACAACATTTTTAAAATGTAAATTTCTGGATTAAAAAAAATTCATTATCATCCAAGCAAAACAGGTATTTTTCAACTAGTAAACTTACATCTTTGGCTTCTCCACAAGGTATCGAAAGTGTTTACTTCCAGTGATTTTCACCATCATCTCAGGCATCGCATTTGATCCACAGGCAGTCTTCCAAACTGAAGACACAATTCTCAAAACCTCTTCAAATCCTTGGGGGTGGAAATTAAGTAAAACTCTTTCTCTGGATTTTCCACTAGGCAACTGTAGCATCCTTGTCAATAATAACAACAACAATAATAATAGCGAGACCAAGTGCTTTACCTATATTATTATTTCAGTATTTCTAATAAAATCATGAGAAAGATACTTTTATCATTCTTGTCTTACAGTTGAGGGAACAGGCATAATGTAGCTAAGTAACTTATCCAATATCACATAACAGTAATTAGCAGAGTTGGGAGTTCCACCTAAGAGGGGCTGCAAAACTGGTTGACAGCCATTCGGTGACTCTGCCTTCCTGTACTACAAGTCAAGTGACAGGATTCTTGTGAGGTCAGAGAGGAAACCAGGGCTTTAGAGGGACGTGTGAAGAACTCAAATTCAGTTTTGAAGCTCAGTTTCCCCATTTATGAAACCAGAATAATTCCAGTTCTGCTCTATGGATTTAGGGATAGGCCAATGAGATCATGCATCTGAAGGAGCACTGTGCATAGAAAAGGGGATTTTTCTCGTTATCACTGATCTGTTTCGGCAACAATGCAGTGGATCTAAAATTGAGATCCAGCACTAGATATTCATTGCACATTTAAACAGGTGTGATGCCAGGGGAAACTTAGAAGTTCCATAAACCTGGTCCCAGGCTAACCATTCCCTATCAGAGGCTCTCAGAGATTGAAAGGCTTTTAGAAATCATTCTAATCCAAATGCTCCCTCTACAGATTGGGAAACCAAGGCCCAGAGAGGGTGTTATTTGACCAAGGTCACACAGTGAGTGAGAGCATACCTGTTTCCAGAACTCTGGTCTGAGAAGTAGACCAGGGTTCTTCCCAAAACCCTAGCTTCACTTAGCGTGTGGTCAGCATTAGGACCTGCTCTGCGAGGATAGCCCCATCCCTACAACTTCTTTGAAGCTGTCTGGAAACTTTAAGGACCAGAATTTGTGATTATGGGGGTCCTCTCTACCCAGCAGCTGCGTGTCAGTCCTTTCCCTGCAGAGCTCAGAGGGGGCGGCCGCTCGGGCGGCTGAGGGGTGCACGGTCAGTGCTTCTCCCCAGGATCCCGACCTACGGAAGCCTGTGGGGATCGGGGTGGGGCGGGAGACCGGAGCCCAGGAGTCGGGCCAATCACAGGGCCCCGCTCCTGGGCGGAGGCTGCACCAGACCCCGGTCGCTAAGGGCGCAGAGGGCTGTTGCTGGGCGGGAACCAGATCGCCTACCTGCGGGAGGCTGGGGCCTTCTCCGCGGGTGCCCAGGGTGTGGCTGCTGAGAGGCGAATAGTCTGGATGTTTTTTTCAAACCTGGTCTTTGGAACTTCCTTGAAGATCTGTGAGCGTCCTTCTTGAAGTCCATCTCTCTCACTTGTGTGGCCACGCCTTGTCCCGCTCTTTCCCTTAAGCTTCGTTTTCCTTTATGAAGTGTGCACGCAGCTGGGAATCTGACACTTGTCGCTTCAAATCCAGGCTCTTCCACTGTATGGCTTTGGATGAATCCCTCCTTTTCCCTGAGGTTCAGTGTCACAACTGCAAAATGGAGGAAAAGTACTAACAGGTACCTAAAGGTAAGTTGGTGATGCAATTAAATAAGAATATTTTAAAAAATAATTTCGAGTGATATCCACCTGCCACATCCCTCATTTGAGCCAGATAAATATTACAAGTTAACAATTACCAATAAAATAACTTTATTTCGATTTTAAAGATTAAGAATACAAGGCTTGGGGTATTGAGAAATTACCCAAGACCATACAGAGGTAATTGACAGAGGCAAGATTTGAATATAAACCTACATATATCCAAAATTTCTAGGCATTTTTTATTATGCGAAAAGTCTTCAGCAAATGTGGGTAAAGACACTTTAAACTGATTCCAGAATGGTGTTATTTCCATAAGCAGTAGCAGCAGTCCCAGCATCCACAACCACTGCCTCCTGCCCTCTAGCTGTATTGTGTTTTGTGCTCTACTGTATCATCTACTGGCACATGCTGCCAGAGATGGATGATATACTGGGCTCCCCTCTAGGGCTCACTCTCTAGTGGGCAAGACATACGGGCATATTCTATGATATACAAAGTGCCAGGGGAGTAGAGGAGAGGGGGCAGCTCCCTTCTCACTCCCCCAGTCCAGCTTTCACATTGTCACCAGATCAGTCCTCCCAAGGTACAACTCTGATAAGCCCCCTCCTATAGTCCAATGTCTCAAAGGCCTCCCATCAGCCATGGAGGATGTCCATGGTTTCAAAGTCTTCTGTGCCCTGGCCTCAAGCTAGACCTAACTCGCTATCCCACTACTTCTCCCAGACTTGCTAAACTCCATTCAACCTGGTCCACTCACTGGCCTGAATCTGCCTTTCATTTCTCTGCCCCTGTGCCTTTGTTCATTCTCTTCCCTCTGTCTACAATACCCTTCTGTTTCCTCATTGTGTCAGCCTGCTCTCCATTCTTTAAGTTCCATCTTAAATGGCCAAAAGTATGTACCTGGGAATCAGATACCTTGGGTTCAAGTCCTGGCTCTACTATTTCAATGTGATCTTACTCAAGTCACTTAATGTCTTTATACCTTAGTTTCATCTTCTATAAAATGAGGGTGATGTTTTGTAAAGATTAATTGAATTATATAAATAAGGCATTTAGAACAATGCCTGACACATAGGAGCAATATAAATGTTGGCTTTCATCATTATTATAATTATTTGTCAAGAAGCCAAACCAGATCCCAGAAGCTGAAAAGGATTTCTCCATTCTCTGTATAATTTGGTTTCTCTTTTATAAAACGTGTCTTTCTTTGCCTGTTTGCATCAGTTATCATACCTTCCAGGAGTACGCTTGTGGTAGGCTGAATAATGACCCCCCAGATGTTCACATCCTAATCCTTGGAAGCTATTAATGTTACCTTCTGTGGCAAAAGGGACTGTGGATGTGATTAAGTTAATGATCTTGAGATGAGGAGATTATCCTGGATTATCCAAGTGGGTCCAAATATAATCACAAATGTCCTTAAAAGAGGCAGGCAGTAGGAGATTTGACTACAGAAGAGGAAGTAGGAGATATGACCTTGAAAGCAAAGGGTTAGAGTGATTTGAAGAAGAGGTCCTGAGCCAAAGAATGCAGGTGGTCTCCAGAAGCTAGGAAAGGCAAGGAAACAGATTCTCCTCTAGGGCTTCCAGAAGGGACCACAGCCTGCTGATCCCTTGACTTTAGTCTCACTTTAGTGAGACTGCTTTTGGGCATCTGGCCTCCAATTTGTGTTGTTATAAACCACCAGGTTTGTGATAATGTATTTATTATAACAGCCATAAGAAATTAGTGCAATGCCACTGAAGGATCTTCTTCTTTATAGAACTGATCATACTCTATGGCTTGAGTAGGCTGAACAGTTCTTATCAATGACTAGTACACAGATATCAGAGGATAAAGAAGTCTTCTATCTGCCCACAGTTTAGTAACCTGTGAGGATAAGGTGTTGAGGCTGCTGGCAGAGATCTATATCAACACATGCTACCTTTTTTTCAGTAGAAGAGGAGGAAGCCAGATCAGAACTGAAAATAGAGCCAGTGTGTGAAAGGTGACAAGACAAAGAGCCTAGATCCAGCTATACCTGAAGCTAGAGTCTAGAATTCCCAAACAGAGGAGAGATAAATTTCCCTTTTACTTAGGATATTTTGAGATGGGCCTCATTAATCTTTACCCAGAGAGTTCTAATACAGAGACTCTTAAACTTCATGTTGCTAAGGTTTATATGTGAGGCACAGTTAAAAGATTGAATGACATTTTAAGTTTCACTATAAATTCTGTGATAAAGCTTGACGGAGTAAATTGATCTTGATCAAATCTGATATTCTACTAAAGACTATCCTTTGACCTTATCTTGACTTAGAGGTTTTATAAATGCTAACTAGAAACATAATGGCATTGGAGGGAGGCTTTCCATAATGCAGCTGTTCTATCAGTTTGGAGGTATTTAGATGAAATTTGATATATTTTTTCAGACCCCAGGGAGCCTTTGATTTGCCATTTCCTAGACAAGTGACCTTGAACAATTTAACTCTTTTATCTTTAAGGTAGAGGCAAGCAATAACTACAGTCAGAGCTGCAAAGAAAATCTAGGTGTGTTTGACTCTAGAAGTAGCCTTTATAACCACAACTCCACACCTCCTCTGTGGATGTTAGTTAGCCATTGTTGTTGTTATTATTGTTACTATTAATGTTAATGTTTTTATTGGCATTGCTTTAAGGCTCTAAGTCCCTTAGAGAAGCAGATTCTGTGACAGAATTCTTAAGAAGGAATGGCCTTTTCTTATCTGGGATTTTTTTTTTTTACTTCAGACTCTGCTTTATGAAATGACATAACCAGGAAACATCTCTCCGGTGGTTTATATTAAACAAGACAAAACAAAAAGCTATGCAATAAACGTCTCCATAAAATTAAATACTGTGGTTAAAACTGCCTTCCTTGAATTCAACAGCTTTAGGTTACGAGTCACCAGAGAAAGATTTCGGAGAAACATCTCCATCCAATAGAGTCAGCTCTCTCCCCTTCACCCCCCATAAAGATGAATAGCTGTAATAAGGGGACCAAAGAATGCCCCTGCCTAAAACTTCATGATTTTACATTTACCATCAAACAGACTAAGGAAGAGGAAAAAATTGTCTCCAGTGTTTTGTTTTTGCCCATATAAGTCAGAACAGAATGAGTTTATAAATAGGAAGCGATAAAACACTGCTCTTTTGAACAGTTTATTCAAAGATTTATAAAACGGAGGCATTTTACATTGAAGTCCCTTTCCAAAAAGAGAAGGGACAAATACGAATGTAAACTGAGCTGTGTTGCAAAGAATATGAGGTATTATACTTATTTTTTTTTTTTTTGGCCAAGGAAACATACAGGACCCAAACCAATGATCTTTATGACTAATGGAGGATGTCAGGTAAAAAAGATGAATGAGGGCCAGCTGATTTTAGAACAGAATGCAAATATGGCCAAGTTTCTTTCCTCTTTAAAATGCTCTCATGGCTCTGGAAAAACAAGGTCATGTAGCATACTACTTAGATGGGTTGACTTTGGGCCCTATATTAGTTTACTAGTGTTGCCATAACAAGTACTACACAGTGGGTGGATTAAAAACAGAAATTTATTGTTTCACAGTTCTGGAGGCTAGAAGTCCAAGAAGGTGTCAGCAGAGTTGGTGGCTTCTGAGGGTGGTGAGGCAGAATCTCTTCCATGCCTGCGTCCTTGCTCCTAGTGGTTTATTGACAATACTTGGTGTTCCCTTGGCTTGTAACTTCTGTCTTCATGTTCACATGGCATTTCCCCGTGTGCACATTTGTGCTCACTCTACTCCAGTATAACCTCATCTTACCTCTGCAGTCATTCTATTTCCATATAAGGTCATATTCTGAGATATTGGGGGTTAGGATTTCAATGTGTGAATTTGGGGGGCATACAATTTGCTATTGACTGAATATTCATGCTCCTCCCCCATCCATATGTTGAATCCCTAACCCCCAATGTGATGGTATTTGAGGAGAGGCCTTTGGGAGGTAATTAGGTTGAGATTAGGTCATGGGATTGGTGCACTTATGAGGAAAGAAGGGACCAAAGCTCTTTCTCTTCATCCCGTGAGGATACAGCAGGAAAGTGTACCTCTGCAAACCAGGAAGAGGGTTCTTTCCGGGAACTGAAATGGCTGGCACCTTGATTTTGGACTTCCCAGACTTCAGAACATGAGAAGTAAATGGTTGTTGTTTAAACCACTCAATCTATGGTATTTTTGTTATAGTAACTTCAACTAACTAAGGCATAATTCAATCCATAAGAAGGCCTAACTGCTTGGATACAAAATCTGGCTCTGCACTTAGTATGGTGTTACTTCAGGCAAGGTACTTTGCCTTTCTGTAACTTTATTTCTTCATGGGTAATACCAATGCCTACAATCATGTAAGGTTGAAAGGAATTAACAAACGTTTAGGATAGTATTTGGTATACGGTAAGGGTTTGTCTTTAGCCTTCCTCCTTAGGATGATATACATGTTCTTTCTTTCTTTCTTTATAAATGTATTTATTTATTATTTATTTTTGACTGTGTTGGGTCTTCATTGCTGCACGTGGGCTTTCTCTAGTTGTGGAGAGTGGGGGCTACTCTTCGTTGCGGTGCGCGGGCTTCTCATTGTGGCGGCTTCTCTTGTTGTGGAGCACGGGCTCTAGGCGCCCACAGGCTTCAGTAGTTGTGGCTCGCGGGCTCTAGAGCACAAGCTCAGTAGTTGTGGCACACGGGCTTAGTTGCTCCCCGGCATGGGGGATCTTCCCGGACCAGGGCTTGAACCCGAGTCCCCTGCATTGGCAGGTGGATTCTTAACCACTGTGCCACCACGGAAATCCCACATGTTCTTTATTATGGCCTCCTTGGTTTGGCTGTTACTCACTTCTCCAATCCCATCTCCCTCTCTTTCTCCCCAACTGAAGCTGCACCAAGTTGCCTGCAGTTCCTTAAAAACCTCCCATGGAGTTTTATCCCTCATGCCTTTGCAGAAGTTGTTGTTTTTGCTTGAAACTTTTTCCTCATGACCCTGTTTCTTTCAAGATAAGATCGAATGTTACCAATTCTGTGAAGTTATCTATTCTCAGTGTCCCTAGGCAGGTAGGTCTGCTCTCTTCAGTAAACTAGCAGTCTAAATGAACCCATGGGTTAAATCCAATTCACCTGTCTTCACTAATCAAGGTTATTTTAAGATTTGCTTGTTCTCCAAGCAGCAAGTAGCCTGAGCAATAAGATGTTTGCCTGAGCTGTTTTCTAGGACTTGGAGTCAGCTGTGTCTAGTTTGAGCTGAGCCAGTTAAGACTCGATAAGACCACCGACCCTTCAACTGGGCATGCGCGAGTGTCTACTCCGTGATCTTTTGAACGTGCAGAGGCTTATAGCTCTGAGTTACACCCGCGCAGAACAACCATTGTTGCACCTTTTCCCAATCACCTTTCTCAGCTCCCCATGCCTCAGGCCTACCACTTCATTATTCGTTATCGCATAAATACCCCAAGCCCCTTGCCTTCTGGGAGGGAGGTAGATTTGAGATTTGTTTTTTCTGTCTCCTTGCTTGGCTGCCTTGTGAACAAACCCCCTTTGCTGCAAACTTCAGAGTCTCAGCATTTTGGCTTGCTGTTCATCCCGCAAAATGAACCTGGTTTGTAATATTAACACTTATTGCTCTCAATTGTAATTACTGGTTTATTATCTTTTTTCCCTACTCGGTTTCTCTTGTTGATGGTAAATATTATGTCTTATTCATCGTATGGCCAGTTCTAAGCACAGTGCTGGCACATAGTATGTGATCATAAGTATATTTTAAATGTATGAAAGGAAACAAACATATGTTGGATAATGTGTAATAGCATAATACGAATTATGATAAGTAAAGACCATTTAACAAAGGATAGCATCTTCTATTTATTTAAGACTTACAATATGTCAGTCACTGAGTGAGTCACTTATGTGCGGTATCATTTAATTTCAGTAATGTTCCTATAAGGAGTATATTATTTATTTTTTTGTGCTGTTGAGGAATCTGGTCTCATTATTCTGGATTAGACAGGACTTTTGATGGTAAATAGTAAAAATTCCACTAAAGCCAGTGATAGCAAAAGGAGCATTTCTCATGAAACGCAAGTACAGAAATGAACTCAGGCCTCTGGCACAGTCAGGGACGTGGAGATTTTTTTTTTCTTAACCTTTGTCTCTGCTTCTCTCTGTATATCAGCTTCATTTATTCTCTTCTCTGCTATACGTTGGTATTTTCTGATCCCAGACCATGGGAAAAAGTTATCCCCACAATTCATGAGTTTATATTATTTCCATTCAAGAGACCAGTAAACCTAGAATTTCTTAGTTCCATTTACTAGGATTGGCCTAGTTTGGGTTAGGCCAATTCATCTGAACCAATGAATTGTTGCACTGAGAGTAAGGAGATAATAGCAGAAAGATAAACAAAATTGTTGGAGGAGCCCTTAGCCTTGAGGAAGAGACAGTATCCAGTAAGTTACAAGGTATAGGAACCTGGTAGAAGTTAGTCTGATAGGAGGTTGAATAATTTGCCCAAGGTCTTGCAGCAAATTAGTGGTAGAACTGTGATTCAAATTCACATCTGTCTGACTCTAAAGTATTGCATCTTCTCCTTGGAGCATACATTTTTAACCTCTAGAGTACAAAAAAAGAGTCCTAGAAAAATGTGGTCTTAATGAAAGGTCCTAGAGAATGACTGCAGACTAGGAGTTCTAAACCACAGAAAGACCATTCTGGTCACCTCTGCCCTGGATTGTTAAGAACATTACCTGATTTTAAGTTTTAACATCTGTAAATCACAGAATTTCAAGGTTGAAAGGAATCTCATAAGTTATGCCCAGTGATTCTGAAGTCCTCAAAGAGGCTATATGGTAGAATTAAGAACACTGACTCTGAGACCAGAAGGTTGGGTTCAAATATCAATTCCACCACTTACTGTTGCATATCCTTGGGCAATGGGTTTAGCATTTATGCCTTGGTATCCTAATCTGTAAAAGGAGGATCATAACAATAACTACATTATTCTTTTTTTTCAAAGCAGTATTTGTTATGCACTTATGTGCAGATCCTCTTCTAAGTGTTTTCTATTTACTAACACATTTATTATCATAATAATTCTGTGAGGTAGGGAATATTGTTTTCAATTTAGGAAACTGAGGCAGAGGGAAATTCAATACCTTGTCCTAGATTATACAGTTACTTAGTGGTAGAGCTGGAATTCAAACACATGCTGCAGTCCGGCTTCGTGCTTATGCACCACCACCATGTTCTACACCTCCCTACTGCTCTTGGGAAGAACAAGTGATAAAGTATACATAAAGCACTTAGCACAGGTCCTGACACACCCTACATTCTCAATAAATGTCAATGCTGCTGCCATGACTCTCCTCCCAGTTCTAATCTTCTTACTGCCAGCTATGAAACCCAAGTGCCATAAACTCCTCAATTCCTGAATGCTTGTGGGGAAAGAGGGAAGCCTGCTTCATCTCCTAATACTGCTTCATGGCCTAGAAGAGGGACCTTGTGTAGATGTAGGACTTTTCAATGCCCAGTATCCCCACCCACTTCTAAAATGGCCTGATTGGGATAAATGCTCCCTCTTTCTGGTGGGAAGTAAGAAAGTGGTTGAGAGAAGGAACACTTCTTGATAGAGCCCCCAAATGGTCTAAGTTGATTTTATGATAAAACTTACTATATTAGTATCACTGGTGTCTATATCTATTAAGTATTTATTGGGCATAATTTTAAGGTACCACACTGAGTTGTTGAAGATATGATGATGAATCAGATTTGAATGCCCCTCTCAAGATTACCAATCGGAGAGGTAAAATATGCTCATAAATATTCATAATACAGGACTGGAAAGATTAATATTCTTGACATGTCCATACTACATGAAGCAATCACAGATTCAGTGCAATCCCTATCAAAATCCCAATGGCATTTTCCACAGAAATAGAACAAACGATTCTAAAGTTTGTATGGGACCACAAAGAAATCTGAATAGCCAAAGCAATCTTGAGATAGAAGAACAAAACTGAAAGCCTCATGTTTCCTGATTTCAAACTGTTATGAAGCTGTCGTAATCAAAACAGCATGGTCTTAACATAAGAACAGGCACATGAAAGTCTAGATCAATGGAATAGAATACAGAACCCAGAAGTAAACTCATGCATAGATGGTCAGTTAATTTACAGCAAAGGAGCCAAGAAATACAATGGTAAAAACCAGAATCTTCAGTAAATGGTGTTGGGAAAACTGGACCGCCACATGCAAAAGAATGAAACTGGAGTATTATCTTACATCATACACAAAAATCAACTCAGAATGGTTTAGACTTGAGCATACCTCCTGACACCATAAGATTCCGAGAATAAAATATAGGCAGTAAGCTCCTTAATGTTGATCTTGGTAGTAATTTTTTGAATTCGACACTGAAAGTAAAGGCAACAAAAGCAAAGATAAACAAGTGGGACTACATTGAATTAAAAAGCTCTGTACAGCAAAGGAAACCAACAACAAAATGAAAAGGATACCTGCTAAACGAGAGAAAATATTTGCAAATCATATATTTGATAAGGGGTTAATATCCAAAATATATAAAGAATTCATACAACTCAATAGCAAATAAAACAATCTAATTATAAATGGGCAGAGGATCTGATTAGACATTTTTCCAAGAAGATATACATGGCCAGGTACATGAAAAGATGCTCAGCATCACTGATCATCAGGAAAATGCAAGTCAAAACCTCAATGAGATATCACCTCACATGTGTTAGAATGGCTATTACCAAAAAGACAAGAAATAACAAGTATTGGTGAGGATGTGGAGAAAAGGGAACCCTTATGCACTGTTAATGGCAATGTAAATTGGTGCAGCCACTATGGAAAGCAGTATGGAGATTCCTCAAAAACTTAAAAACAGAGCTAACATATGTTTCCAGCAATTCCATTTCTGGATATTTATCTGAAGAAAATGAAAACCCTAATTTGAAAAGATATATGCACCCCATGTTCATTGCAGCATTATTTGCAATAGCCAAGACAGGGAAACAACCTGTATCCATTGATGGATGGATAGAAAAAGAAAATGTGATTGCTGTATCTCTATATATAGATATAGGAATATTATTCAGCCATATAAAAGAAGGAAATCTTGTCATTGGTAACAAAATGGATGTACTTTGAGGGCATTATGCTAAGTGAAAAAAGTCAGATAGAGAAAAATACTGTATTATACGTGGAATCTAAACAACAAATAAGCAAACAAACAAAAAACCAAAGCAAAGCAAACTCATAGGTACAGAGAACAGATTGGTGCCTACCAGAGGCAGGGTGGGGTGGGTGAAACAGGTTAAGGGGGTCAAAAGGTACAAACTTCCTGTTATAAAATAAACGAGTCATGGGAATATAATATACAGCATGGTGACTATAGTTTATAATACCATACTGCAGATTTGACAGTTACTGAGTAAGTAGATCTTAAAAGTTCTCATCCCAAGAAAACAATTTTGTAACTCTGTGTGGTGATGGATGTTAACTAGACTCCTGATGATCATTTCTCAATGTATACAAACATGGAATCATTATGTTGTACACCTGAAACTAATATGTTATATGTCAATTATACCTCAATTTAAAAAAGTGATTGTATAAGTGTTCAAAGATATAGATGCAGTGTGGCATTTTTTTCTTTTCCTTTTAAATAAATCCTGTATTTAAACCTAAATCTTTTTTTTTTTTTTTTTTTTGGCTGTGCTGGGTCTGTTGCTGTGTGGGCTTTCTCTAGTTGCGGTGAGCGGGGCTACTCTTCGTTGCAGTGCATGGGCTTCTCATTGTGGTGGCTTCTCTCGTTGCAGAGCACGGGCTCTAGGCATGTGGGCTTCAGTAGTTGTGGTGCATGGGCTCAATAGTTGTGGCTTGCGGTCTCAGTAGTTGTGGCTTGTGGGGTGTAGAGCACAGGCTCAGTAGTTGTGGCACATGGGCTTTGTTGCTCCGCGGCATGTGGAATCTCCCCAGACCAGGGCTCGAACCCCTGTCCCCTGCATTGGCAGGCGGATTCTTAACCACTGTGCCACCAAGGAAGCCCTAAACTTTTTAAAAAAATATTTATTTATTTATTTATTTGGCTGCGCCGGGTATTAGTTGTGGCATGTGGGATCTTCGTTGCTATGTGCGCTATCTTTGTTGTGGCATGTGGGAACTTTAGTTGTGGCATGCTAACTCTTATTTGCGGCATGTGGGATCTAGTTCCCTGACTAGGGATAGAATCCGGGCCGCCTGCATTGGGAGTGCAGAATCTTAGCCACTGGACCACCAGGAAAGTCCCATGGCCTTTAATTTAAAGTATTAGATTTTATACTCCAATAAAGATGTTAAAAAAAAGCATTAGATTTTAGATTATGGAACATTCATATAATGAACCACAGAGCAGTCATTGGAAGTGATGTAATTAGACATAGACATGTAAAGATGATCACAATATATTAAATTTAAAAAGCAAGTTACAAAATTGTATGTGTCATAAATGCCATTTAAAAACATATAGTAAAAATAACATACTCTAGTAATAGAAAAAGAGTTCCGGCAAGACACATTAAAACCTTACAGTATATAATTCAACAATAAAAATATAATTAATTCAATTTAAAAACAGGCAAAGGATTTGACATATGTATGAATATTACTCAGTCATAAAAAAGAAGAGAATCTTGCCATTTGCTACAACATGGCTGGACCTTCAGGGCATTACATTAAGTGAAAAAAATCAGACAAAGAAAGACAAGTCCTGTATGATCTCACTTATTTGTGGAATCTAAAAATAGAAATAAAAAATTAAAAAATAACCCAAACCCTGAACTCATAGATACAGAGAACAGATTGGTGGTTGCCAGAGGTGGGAGGTGGGCGGGGGTGGGTGAAATGGGTGAAGGGGGTCAAAAAGTACAAACTTTCAGTTATAAAATAAGTCATGAGGATATAATGTACAGAATGGTGGCTATAGTTAATATAATACTGTGTTGTATGTTTGAAAGTTGCTAAGAGAGTAGATCTTAAAAGTTCTCATCACAAGATATAAAACGTAACTATATGCAGTGATAGAAATTAAGTAGCCTGGGGTAATCATTTTACTGTACATACATATTTCAAATCTTTATGCTATGTACCTGAAACTAAGTAAAATAAGCATAATACAAAATATACAGTTAGAAGGAGCAGCAAGAAATATGAAAATCTGAAGGAAGGAGAAATTACTTCAGAATAGTGGGATTAGGGAAGGTTTCATTGGAAGAGTTAGCATATGAGTTGGGCCTTTTTTTTTTTTTTTTTTTTTTTTTTTTTTTTTTTTTGTGGTATGCGGGCCTCCCTCTGCTGTGGCCTCTCCCGTTGCGGAGCACAGGCTCCGGACGCGCTCACGGGCCCAGCCGCTCCGCGGCATGTGGGATCTTCCCAGACCGGGGCACGAACCCGGTTCCCCTGCATTGGCAGGCGGACGCGCAACCACTGCGCCACCAGGGAAGCCCCTGGGCCTTTTAAAGATAGCAATTTGATATGTGTGAAAGGAAGAGACAGTATGCTAGGCAAGGGAACAACATAGATTTAAAAAAAGAGCAAGGAATTGTGAGATGGGGTCAAAGAATGGTGTTTAGTTTCACTTGGAGGATGGTAGAAGGTAATTTCAGAAGGTAGGTTTGGGCCAGTTTATAGAAGACGTTGAGTATGAGATTAAAATGCATATATTACTTTGGATTAGGACAGAAGGATGTGTATGCTATTTTATGGTATGAGTGAAATGACCTCACCCACAGCGTTAGTCAGGAGGGTCCAAGTTATGTCTCTTACATTGTTAAGAGTTGACATTTAAATTTCAGTGGCTTAAGAAAACAAAAGTCAAAAGTTTATTTTTATTTATGCAAATTCTGCCGTGGATTTGGGCAATTCTCCAGGACAATTATCCTCTGTGTGTTGGTTGGCTCCGCAGTCTGGTCTCTGTCGACCCTGTGGCACCTCCATGTTAACACATGCTTCCACAATGGCTGTTGCAAGAAAAATGTTCTGAAAGGTTACCCATCTGGAACTAAGTTACTTTGTTCTAGAAGCCACACACGCACTGCTTCTGCTTACAGCTCATTGGCCAGACGAGTACCGTGGCCCTTCCTAATGCAAGCAGGGCCTGGGAGGTATGGTCTCTGTGTGTCTGGAAATGGGGAGGACATGGATACTGAGGAGCCCTAGTAATGTCCACCACACCCAGGCTTGCAGAAAATCACTGTGATTCAGAACAAGATTGTATTTATAAACAAAATAGAGATACGTAAGGTTTCTAATACTCTGTTAACAGAAATTTCCCCATCTGTTGCATTTACAACTTTCAAATGAAGGAAATATTGTTTACGGTTTATCCACCCACAACACATAATGAGAGGAAGATAGCTACTTATTTCTGTAGTCTGCCTGTTATTATCTCTAGGGCAGCATAAATTGGTGTATGTTGTATGGGGTATAAGCTCTGCCGACACACAGCTGACACCTCACTTGGCTTCAGCTGCAAGCTGCGGTCTAGCCATTATAGACCACATCTTCCAAAAGACGCCTCCTCATCAGAATGTGATGAGAAAGAAAGCCATGCTTAAGGAAAGAAAAACACTGATGTAATGTGTATACACACAGTCGCCTGTATGTGGTGTGAACATGTTACACGATCTACATAAAAGGAAGATATTTTGAGAATGGAATGTAGAGCTAGTATGGCTTAGTCAAAAGTGCCTGAGCTTTGGAGTCAGAGATCAATAAGCTAGAATCCTAACTTTATGAACTAATTGCTCTGTGACTTCGAGCCTCAGTTTCTCATCTTTAAAATGGAATTAATAACAACAGAATTCTCCAAAAATGTATTAAGTATAACAGCTAAATTTAATTAAGAGCCTGGTATGTGTCAAACTTTTTACATGTGATGTTTTATCACATCATGTCTATCATCTATCCATCTCTCTCTATCTTTCTCATCAACATATGTAAGGACATTGATTCAGCTCTTATGCAATGGGAGGGAGTGTTCCAGCTTGAGTCTAAACTGGGATTTAATGTATCTGATGTACTGACCTGGTAAATAAGGCCTCAGGTAGTGGGTTTGCATGAGGGATTTTTCCAGGGGTAGAGAGGAGCTACTGAAGGAATATGATAAAGTGGTTTCATGTGTGTATCTAGGAATTAGCTTGAAATAGGATGGACATTATGGTGTTTGTTGAGATTTAGGTATCCCACCACGTACCCAAGACTGTACATAGCTAGAAGAAGATGGTAAAGGAGATGATGTGGAGAGACTCTGAGACACAGAGACAGAAGCAGCACTTGTTTGGTAAGTAGGTGACAAAGTGTAACACAAAAGAGAAAGGAAGGCTATTTCCCTCCACCTTGGCATGAACACCATAAGAATCAGAATGTGGCTCTGCTAGAGTCTCTTGAGAGTGTGATGCTTTGAGTGCACTGGACCACAGCACCCTTGGGAGGTAATCAATATCCACCTGGTGGGCATCCTCATCTGTGACTGTGACAAGGCTGCGCTATCCTCAAGTGGCTTCCTGATCAGTTACCATATCCTCAAGGGAGAAAAAGAAAATCAACAAAAGTACCATGTTGTTGAGAATGAATGGAATACCCCCTGGGATCCTTTGAAATTTTAGGGAGGCTCTGTCTTTAATAGCGGATCCAAAAATTCTAACCCAAGGTCTGACACAAAGGAACTCAGAAAATGCTTTATCAAAGAATAAAAGAAGGAATGAAGAATCATCCCCACCCTCAAGTGAATGCTGTGTTTCTCTGTGCGGACAGTAGTAGCATTCTGGATGGAACATTCTTCATCATGCAGGACTGTGAAGAACACTTAGCACTAGTTTCCAAGAGCATTTTCCATTCATGGTAGCAATCAAAATATCCACCACCCCCTGCTTATTGTGGGGATGCTACTCCCTCAGGTTGAAAATCATTGATCTAATGGGACCCAAGACTGCTATGCAGGCTTAGAACCAATATTTCTGTGGGAAGCCATAGAGCTTCTGTAGAGTGGGACCTTTTTCTCTGTATGCTCAGCACATTGGTGACTGGGATTTTCTCTTGCTTCCTTTGGTTGGTGCCCTAGGAATCTCCTAGAAAGGAGCTCCGCTTGACATCCCTGTGTGCTTTTCCTGAGCAGTGAGTCTGCCAAGGCCATCCCAGTATCATCCTGAGGAGCCAATCCTGGCCCCTCAACACCACCACCGTCTTGGTCTCTGTCGTCAGAAGTCTAGAAGCTTCTAAGTACTGCATTCCAACTGGTGGAGATTTTTGAAAGAGGAGTCAAATGAGAGTTAAAACATCAGATTTATTTATAGTATGGTAGATATTAAAGATCAGGAAGATCAGGGCTCTTTGTCAAAAATGGTTTTGGGACTTTTTCTACCGTGTAGTCCGTAAGCCATACTAGAGCCTTATAGAATCTGCCTGGAATATTGTGTTTATGTATGTAAACGGAGGGGATTACTTGGATAGAGAAGGTGAGGCGAATGAGACAGAGAGAAAGATGCCTTTTAGGATCATTTGTTTATGTCTTTTTATTTTATTTTATTTTACTTCTTTCACTTTCTGCCTCCTAAAATTCCAGCAGCAATACCGCCAGTTCTAATATTCACCACTAGGTGGCAGTAAAACAGAAATGTCTGCAAAGAAAGCAGAAATCCCTTCAGAATTATAATAAGTTTTATAGACCAAGACAACTGCAGTTGTAAAACATTATGGTGTATCAATTGGCATATTTGCTGATCAAATCTTTACAAGGTTCGAATAGGCTCATAAATATGGTTTCTCTAGTTTGGCCTATTCATGCTTCATGCTTCTGTTTAAGATATTTTGCAGGCTGGGAATCCCGCAAATGGTTGAAATATCAAAGCAATATGCCACTGACAATTTGTTTTCCTGTGATTGAGAGAAAATATATATGCCTCGATTAGAAGCACTACCCAAACAAGCAGAATTTGCTACATTCAAAGATGAGCTCATTTTTCATGCAAAGCACAGCCCAGGCTGGAGTGAACCAACAGCTAAATCGTTTTGCTACTTGATTTTTATAAGTGAGTCCAATTCCCTTACCATTCCCACTAGAGTCTTATTATGCAGGGATGTTTCCATTTTTTTTTTAATAAATGGTAACCAGTTAATGATAAAGTCAGGCTTTAGGATAAATGCATAAAATCATAGCAAAGGGGGTGACATCAAAATACCCTTTTTCATTAAAGTGTTGGTCTCATGTGGGTGGTTGAAAAGAAAAGTGAATTGGTTTATGACTATCAGCATTTGGTAATGGGGAAACTGAGGTCGAGCTGTTAAGTGACTTGCCCAAAGACATGTGACTGATGAGTGATCTAACCATACAGTGAAACTAGATTTCCCTTAAGGCAATGGGTGGGCTGTGAAACTGATTACCTTTAGAGACCTGTTCAAGAATTTTTGGATACCAAAGCAAGTTGAGTAGCTAAGCTTCTTTCTGTTTTTTGCAGATGTGCACACGGATTGTTTTAGAGAAAAGGGTGAAATTCCTTGAAAAGGTAGACCTTCATCATAAGGTGACTGCTTATTTTATATACTTAGATAAGGATCTTGTCTCTGGCCAATCATTTGTGATAGATTCTGCCTTAGGGAACATCTCTTGGCTTCCTTCTCAGAGCTAATGTTTACGTTCGCTTTGCTCTATCTAGAATCCTCTGCTTCTGTTTTCACCTGGATAAATTCTGTTGAAAATGAATTTGGTGGCCCTTTGATGTGTTCCCCAGATATCCTTCCTAGGTACTTTCTCCAGGGAGGAACAGTTCTTTGTCATCATTGCCTGAACTTCCGTTAGATGCAAGGTGGAGACCTTATATGCATGGAAGTGCTTGACACATAGGAGGTCCTTGAATAATTACTGTATGAGAGAATAGAGTGATCCTAACCCTGGCTTTTACACAATGATACTCTTTTTGAAGATGGAATATTTATTTGAGAATTTGAAATAATACAGAGTATAAAATGTTTAATGTATATTGCATATTAAATATAATCATTTTAAATAACTGAAAGTTTTAATTTTATCACAGTAATTATATATGCATATAATTATACTATGTTCCTATATATATATCAGTTTATCTATCAGATATATATAGACTTGTTTGTTTTGCTCTAGAGAAAGATACTAATAATTATTGATCCTTGCTATGCAGCAGGCACTGTATTAGGTCCTTGTACATATTGATGCTATTTAATCTTCAAATATAAGCAGTTTGAGTGTCTAAATTAAAGCTCAGATAATTATATGGCTTGCCACGCACTCAGAATATAAGGAAGCTGGGTTCACACCCAGACCTACCTTCCTCAGAAGTTCCTGGTATTCCACTCTCCAGAAGTGAATGGGGCTCAGAGAGCAGGTGTCCCTTTCCTACTGTCAGACAAGCTAGTCAGTGGCAGAGCTGAGTGGTAGAATCTGGGACTCGCGACCTTTACAAGATTTCACAAGGTCCAGACTTTCCATCAGCTCTGTTTACACTGAGAAATGCATTCATTTGGCAATTGTCTGGGCCCCATGTGAACAGCTGCTAACTTGTGGTGTTAGCTAGTTCACAGATTCCTTGGTCCTCCTGACTCCAGCTTCTGCAGAAGTTTAGGATTGGAAAATACAGATTTTGTCATTCATTTGCTTGTATGTAAAAATCCATTTTCCAGCTCTCCCACTCCTTAGTCTCATCCTAAGCCATCTTGTGTGCATTTGTCAAGGACATTTGCCATTTTCAATTTGGAGAGAATAATTCAAGTCAGAGAAAACTAAGCACCAGAATTCATGAAAAAATATATTAGGAACAGTTTAAAAATGGAAATGGCTGTATTTGCTCTATAACAAGCAGAGCATTAAAAAAATCAATAATAAGAACAACAACTAATGGTGATAATGTCTTCCCTGACTCATAGGGATATTTAAGAGTAAAATGATGTAATTGATGGGAAACGCTTTGAAAAATAAAAGCAGCATGAAGCACAAGACATTATGATGACTATACGATTGTCCTTAAGCACAGCTAAAAGTGAGCCTTATCTCCCTCAGGACCAGATGTCATCAATGAGAAATCATTTGTATAATTCCCTAAGTGCAAAGGATGTCTGCAGGGCTCCAGGCTCTTATACTTGTTGTTATGATCTCTCCATAGGGTGTTCCATGGATGTGGCCCAGGGCAAATTAGAACTTCTCTGAGCCTTTGTTCCCAGGTTTGTGAGATGGGCATTGATCTTATTAGTAATGGCTGCCTTCTACAGAACAATTCTATGTGCCAGGTACCAAGCATCTGGGGTTTATTATTTCATTTAATGCTTACAAAGGAAATGCCTTATTTTATAGATGAGGAAAATGAAGCATAGGGCAGTGAAATATATAGGCCTAGATCACACAGCTGGAGTATCGTGAAGTGTGTAGAAATCCACAGATCTTAACTTAGTCACTGTGTGTGTTGGATTGTGCAGATCTGACTCTCTAACATGCTTTTCTCTATCCCCTCTTCTTCTTTGGTCAGTCACCCCTCCTCCAGAACATAGTCCATAGTATTCTGTGCCTGTCCATGTCACCACAGGGTAATAGTGTGACCAGGCCTAACCAGACACAATAATACTTTCACTCTAGCCCCATTAACTGTCTCAAGGGCTGGGTACAGGATGAAGGCCTGGCCAACCAGGATCCCTAGGATTTATATATATAAAAGTGGAGAGAGAGACTGTCTCTCCTGTAGGATTGCCAGCCAGGATGAGGTAAGAAGACTCAAGAAGACTGTTTACAATAGGAAAGAGCGAAGCCAACAGAATAACAGAGGCAAGAGATGGAGAGCATTCTGGCTGCATCCTTTAAGCCCCTAGGCCCAGCAGTGCTTGAGGTGAAATCTGCCCCATGCTTTCCAGTCATGGGAGTCAGTAAATACCTTTTTTTTTTTAAAAGACATTTTTTAGAGCAGTTTTAGGTTCACAGCAAGGTTGAGAGGAAGGTACAGAGATTTCTCATATCCTTCTGCCTCCACACATGCTTAGCCTCCTCCATCGTCACCCACCAGAGCTGTACATTTGTGACAATTGACAAACTTACATTGACCCATCATAATCACCCAAAGTCCATAGTTCACATTACGGTTCACTCTTGGCGTCGTACATTCTATGGGTTTGGACAAATTTATGATGACATGTTTCCACCACTGTAGTATCGTACAGAGTAGTTTCTAGATGATACTAAATAAGATTTTTTTAAAATTTATTTACTTTTGGCTGCGTTGGGTCTTTGTTGCTGCTTGTGGGCTTTCTCTAGTTGCAGCGAGCGGGGGCTACTCTTCACTACAGTGCGCAGGTTTCTCATTGCAGGGGCTTCTCTTGTTGTGGAGTACAGGCTCTAGGCTCACAGGCTTCAGTAGTTGTGGCACACGGGCTCAGTAGTTGTGGCTCGCAGGCTCTAGAGCGCAGGCTCAGTAGTTGTGGTGCACGGGCTTAGGTGCTCACGGAGCAGGGCTCGAACCCATGTCGCCTGCATTGGCAGGTGGATTCTTAACCACTGCGCCACCAGGGAAGCCCTAAAAGTCTTCTGTACTCTGCCTATTTACCCTGACCTCCCTCTCCTCTATCCCTGGCAACCACTGACTCTTTCACTGTCTCCATAGTTTTGCCTTTTTCAGATGTCATATAGTTGGAATCATACTTTTCCAGATTGGCTTCTCTCACCTAGTAATATGCATTTACGTTTCTTCCATGTCTTTTCATGGCTGGATAGTTCATTTCTTTTTAAAGCTGAATAATAGTCCATTGTCTGGAGGTACCACAGTTTATTGATCCATTCACCTACTGAAGGACATCTTGGTTGCTCCCAGGTTTTGGCAATTATGAATAAAGTTTCTGTAAACATCTGTGTGAAGGTTTTTGTGTGGACAAAAGTTTTTAACAAATACAATTTTAAAGCTAATTGAATTAGATTTTTGGCATGTGCAACCAAAAAAATTTCTGAGTAATATAATAGGTAACAAAGTTTGTTTATACACATTGTCTTCCTTGGTTCTTCCAACAACTCTGTTCCCTGTATTCTTGTGAGTGGCTTTTTCTAATAGGAATAAGAAGAACCAGAAAAAAACTAATGACACACTTGATATTTATACTCGTGTTTGTGCCTCCAAAGACCTTGCTCTTTCCATACTTCCTGCTAGACACAGAAGGTAGAACCAGACATGCTAATGAGCTTTGATTTTACTGTAAAACAAAGGCAGATAATCTGTCATATTAGAACAATCTCCTTTTAAAAATAATTAATTTATTTTTGGCTGTGTTGGGTCTTCGTTGCTGTATGTGGGCTTTCTCTAGTTGCGGTGAGCGGGGGCTACTCTTCGTTGCGGTGCGCGGGCTCCTCTTTGCGGTGGCTTCTCTTGTTGTGGAGCACAGGCTCTAGGTGCGCAGGCTTCAGTAGTTGTGGCACGTGGACTCAGTAGTTGTGGCTTGTGGGCTCTAGAGTTCAGGCTCAGTAGTTGTGGTGCACGGGCTTAGTTGTTCCGCGGCATGTGGGATCTTCCCGGGCCAGGGCTTGAACCTGTGTCCCTTGTATTGGCAGGCAGATTCTTAACCACTGTGCCACCAGGAAAGCCCAATAATCTCTTATTTATTCTGGGTATCCCCAAGAAGTTAACAAACGTATTTCTAGTTATTAAGGCAAGTAAATGCCCCAGACTTATTTTAATAATATCTTGTTTTAAATACATTTGACACTTTCATGCCTTTTTGACAACAGAACTGTAATCATGATTGTACTTTTTACTTGATGATCAGGGTCATAATTTCCCCTGTCATAACAGACAGCACTCTTTGTTGTTAATGTGATTGTTTAACTTTGCAATTAGATGGTAAGGTCCATGTGGGTAGACAGTATGCTATCATTGTCACTATCATCATCATCCCAGTTCTTAGCCCAGTACCTGGTATCTACTGTTAACTAAAGGCCTGAGTCATGAATGCATGCATAACAGGCATAATTGTAAAATGAAGCTGAATAATTCTAATGCAATTCAACTACAAATGTTTAAGAGGCTACTGAAATATGCAAAATTGGTCCTTCATTTAGCCCCAGATCACTAAGGTTTTTGTGTTTGTCTGCTTTTTTTTCACAATCCTCCCTCTTTTTCAAGATGTTTTGCTGTTCATATGGGTCTACAACTGTGGGTGTTATATAGGTGTGTGTAGAAAGGAATGACCAATCTCTAGTATCTGATAGGTCCTGGCTCTGTCCTTCAATATTTGTGTGTCCTTGAACACACCCCTTAACATCTCTGACCTTCACTCTCCTCCAATGCAAAATGGGAATCCAATAAGCTACCCCAAAGATGTGTGATAAGGATTAACTGTGATAAGGCTATCAAGTCACCCAGTAGGTGAACGACAAACATGTTTTAATGAGAGTTCCAGAAGAGTAGGACACTGAATGCCAAAGTATTAAAATGAGGCGAGGGACAGTGCTGCCTGGATGGAGGACGTGCACAGGGGAATGAAGGCATCACTCAGAGGGTTTCCAGTGTGGTTTTGATACTGCAAGTGCCAGATCAGCCTGAGGCCAAGATCAGGTCATGCATAAAGAGGTCTTTCTGAGCAATGGAAGGAACACATTTGTTTTCAGAGCAAAGGACTCTTTTCTTTAGTAAGTGATGGAGTCAGTGTACATGAGTCCCATTGCTTTAGATCCCCATTGATGTCACCTGCGTGTGCAAACCACAAACACTTCCAGGGACCAAGCCCAGACAGCTTTGTGGGACATCAAGCTGTTGCTATGTCATCACTTTTTCCTTTCCTGAGGAACATCATCTCTGTTCATCAAAGATAAAGGAAGATTTTTTAAAAAGATAAAGGAAGATAAATATTAGGAAAGCAGTTTGGGATGCAGGAGATCCTTAGACCTTGCTATTTCCTTAGCCCTTCAGAACATATCTAAATAGATAACTATTGATTACTGTGTTAGCAGGAGAGTGTGGCTGTTGAGAATATGGTCTGGAAGTCACATCGACAGGGATTCACATCCTTGCTTCTGTCTTTACCGGTTTTGTGACTTTGCACAAACCTCTAACCTCTCCAAGCCTCATTACACTCACCCATAAAATAGGTATAAAGTACGTCCTTGGCTGATTGAAGAAGAGCCCAGAGCTTGGTACTTAGCAGTTAACTGACTGTCGCAGTTGCCTGGATTTTTGTACAAGTTATATCAGTGAATCTGAGAGCTAGCAGGACAGAGTTCACTCAAGGTGGAACATCCCTGGCGGTACTGCATTGTTGGACTCTCCCTCCCTCTCTCCTTTCCTTTCCACTGTTTTTTTTCAGTCCTTTGTATATTTCTTTCTTCCTGTCTTTGTCAAACATCTCTTTAAAAAGAATTTTTTTTGCAGTATAGTTGATTCACAGTGCTGTGCCAATCTCTGCTATACAGCAGAGTGACTCAGTGATACACATATTTTTAAAGTCAAACATCTCTTGATCATTTACCTCGTTCCTACAACGGAGCAATCAAACTTCTTTACAAAGTACTTTTGTGGACATTCATTTTGCTTTTACATATTTTTCATTTTACAAAGTACATTTATATAATGTGTGTTGTTTTATTTCAATACATTTTATTTACCTATAATATATATGCAGAAAAATGCACGAATCACAAGTGGTCAAGTACTTTTTACCAAATACGTGTACCTATGTAACCAGCCCTGAGATAAAAAAGTGAAGATTTCCTATACCCCCCAAATCTCCCCTGTGCCTCTTCCTAACCAAAGGTAACCACTGTTCTGCTTTCCAACAACTTAGATTAATTTTGCCTGTTTTTGAACTTTAGTAAATGGAATTATATACTCTTATGTGTGGTTTATTCCTTTCAATTAGTGTGTGAGATTCATCCATGTTGTTACTTGTAGCAATAATTCTTTCTTGCTGCTGTATAATATTTAAAAAAATTCATTCTACTATTAATGGACATTTGGGTTGTTATGAATTCTTGTGTTTGTCTTTTGATATACAGGTAAAACAGAAACACATTTCTGCGGGTTGTATACCTAAGAGATAAATTGCTGGGTTGTAGAGTGTAAATCTTCAGCTTGATTAGGTACTGCTTAAAGGTTTCTCAGAGTAATTCAAACAGTTTATTCCCTCACCAGCAGAGAATGAGAGTTCTGGTAGCTCCACATACTTACCAACAATTGGCATCGTCAGAATTTTTATTTATACCCTTTCTGTTGGGTGTGTTATGGTATTATTTTTATTTCAATTTGCATTTCTCTAACACCTAATGAAGTTGAGTGCCTTTGCATATGCTTATTGGCTATTTGAATATCTCCTTTTGTGAAGTGCCTATTCAGGTTTTCTGTCTTTTTTCTTCTTGATTTGTAGGCTTTTTTTTTTTTTTTTTAATTCTGGATACGGGTTCTTTGCTGTATATATATGGCAAATATATTCTCCCAATTTGTGGTTTACCTTTTCACTCTGTTTATATATGTATTTATTTACATATTTATATTTTTAATTTTTATTGAAATATAGTTGATTTACAATGTTGTTTTAGTTTCAGGTGTACAGCAAAGTGACTCAGTTTTATATATATATGTATATATATACACACACTTTACATCCTCTTTCATTATAGGTTATTACAAGATATTTTGTATAGTTCCCGGTGCTATATAGTAGGCCCTTGTTGATTATCTATTTTATATATAGTAGTGTGTATACTTTAATCCCAAACTCCTAATTTATCCCTCCCCTCTAACTTTTCACTTTTGAAATGTTGTCTTTTGGCATATAAAATTTCTTAATTTTTATATAGTCTGATTTATAATGTTGATTTTTGTGTCCTGTTTAATAAACTTTCATTTATTTTCAGGTCATAAAGATATTTTCTTTTTTTTTTTTCTAGAAGATTTAATGTTTTACTTTCCACATTTAGATCTACTTTGAATCGGAATTAGTTTTTGTTTGTTGTTAGGAAGGAATCAGTGTTCACTTTTCCCATAATAATTTCCAGTTCACTTTCCATTTATTGCAAAGCCCATTATTTCCTGACTGCACTGCAGAGAATATTTGTCTGAACCAAATGACCGTATATGGATAGGTTTAATTTTGAACACTCTCTTGTCTCCTGTTGATATATTTGTCTATCTGTGCACCAGTACTACAATGTCTTAATCAATGTACATTTAAACAAGTTTTGATATTTGGTAGGTAAATCTTGCAGTATTGCCTTTTTCAAGATTGTCTTGCTATTCTTAGCCTTTTGCATTTCCACATAAAATTTAGAATCAGCTGGTCACTTTTTACAATAGTAACTAGTCCTGCTACAGATGTCGAATGGGATGGTATCGAATAGTATTGAATCAATAGTATGAGTTTTCCAGTAAATAAGGATGGTATATCCCTCCATTTAAATTGGTGTTAATTTCTCTCAGTAATGTCTCATAGTTGTGAGTTCAGAAGTCTTGCACATCTTTTGTTAAATTTTTTGAAGTATTTCATGTCTATGATGCTACTGTAAATGTTATTATTTAAAATATTTTCTGTTTGTTAGTGCTATATAAAAACACTTTTTAAACACCAACCTTGCTATTTTAGCTTATTAGTTCTAATCGTATATTCTTTCAGATTGTCTATTGCATGCAATCATGTCATCTGTGAATAAGGACCTTTTAATTTCTTCCATACCAGTTCTATGGTTTTACTTTTTTTCTTCCCTTATTGTGCTAGCCCGGTCCTCAGTACAATGTTGAATAGAAATGGTAGTATCAAGCATTCTTGTCACATTCTCCATTTCAGGGAAAAAGTTTTCAATATTTCACTATTAAGTATGATATTTGATATAAGGTTTTAAAGAATAGTATTTATCCAATTAAGAAAGTTCACTCCATTCCAAGTTTGCGAGGAATTTTTAGAAGGAAGGGTATTGGATTTTATCAAATGCTTTATGTACTTAGATTATCATATTGTTTTATTCTTTACTCCATTCATGTGCTAAATTACATGGATTGAACTTTGAGTGCTAAACCAACCAGGAATTGTTATTTCTGGAGTAAACCCTAGTTGGCCTTGGGTACTATCATTTTTGTATACTGCTGGATTGGACTTGTTGATGTCTTATTTAGGATTTTTACATGTTCTTGAGAGAGATTTCTCTGACATTTTCCTTTTTTCCAATATCCTTGTCAGGTTGTTGAATCAAGGTTATGCTGATCTCATAAAGTTAGCTATTCTTTTCTATTATCTGGAAAAACTTGTGCAAGATTGATGATATTTTCTCCTTAAGTATCTGGAAGAATTAACTAATGAGGCTGTCTGAGCCTAGAGACTTCTCCATTCGGTGGAATGTTTTAATTGGAAATTTAACTTTTTAAATAGCTATAGATCAAGTTTTCTATTCTTGTGTCAGTTTAGGCAAATTTCCTTCTTTTAGGAATTTGGCAATTTCACTTAACTTTTAAAATTTACTGGCATAAAGTTATTTATAATATCCTCTCATTATTCTTCCTTTTTCTGAAAAAAGTGTTTGTAGGATATGTTGTGATATGTTCTTCTTCATACCTGGTTATCAAAATCTCTCTCCCCACTCCCCTGTCCTCCTTTCTCTGTCTCTGTCCCTCTCTTCTTGATCAGTCTTGCTAAACATTTATTCTTTTTGTTATTCTAATAGTCACTTTTCTTTGTTTATTTCCTCAACTGTATTTTTTTCCATTTTATTATTTCTGCTCTTTTTGATTTCCCTCCTTCTACTATTTCAGTTAATTACTTAAAACATTGGGTTTGGGCCTTTCAAAATTTCTTTTCTAACATATGCTTTTAAGGCTACACATTTTCCTTTAAGTCTGTATTTCAGCAGCATCTGCAAGTTTTGATATGTTTTTTAATAATTTAGTACAAAATATTTTCTAATTTTCATTGTGGTTTATTCTTTAACCCAAGTTTCATTTGGAATTATTTTGCATAATCGTTAGTTTTAGGGATTTTCTGTTTAGATTTTTGTTATTGTTTTCTAGCTCTAAACCACCGTGTTCAGAGGGCATATTATGTATGACTTAAATTATTTGCAAGGCATTGAGACTTGCTTTATAGTCAAGTGTATTATCAATTTTGATAAATGTTCTATGTACACTTGAAAATGCTGTGTGTACTACTACTGTTGCTCTCAGCTGCAGTGTTCTGTAGCTGTCAATTAGTTCCAGAGTATTATTTGTGCTATTCAGATCTTTTTTTGTTTGTTTTTACTGATATTTTTGTCATTGTATATACTGGTTATTGAGAGAGGCATGCTAATATTTCTGTGATTATATATTTCTTTTTTCTTATGTCAGTTTATATTTCATGTATTGTGAATCTGTGCAATTGAGTTCATATTAATAAGTGTTAAATCATCCTTTTCTCCTATGAAAATCTTTTTTTAATTTCTAAAAATGTGTCTTGGGACTTCCCTGGTGGTCCAGTGGTTAGGACTCTGTGCTTCCGATGCAGGGGGCACAGGTTCAGTCCCTGGTCAGGGAACTAAGATAACACATGCTGTGCAGTGCAGCCAAAAATTTTTTAAAAATGTGTCTTACCTACATTGTCTGATATAGTTGTTTTGTTTTTTTTTAATTAGTGTTTGCATGGTATATATATTTTCATTTGTGACTGAAGCTGTGGATGCCCTTCTGGTATCTCCTCAGCACTCAGTCTTCCAGGAAATGCTAAATTGTCCTACTGAGTCCCGTAAGCACCTTCAACTCTCTGCCTGACATTTTTAATTGATTCCTGTGGCAGGCAGGAAGTAGGGGGAGTTAGTAGTTCTCCAGGCAGAGCCCTCTACCAATAAGGTGTGGGAGTTTAGGGATAAATACCTCAGTTTTCTAACCCCTCAGTTGAGACAACTGTGATATATATTTTATACCATCCCGCATCAATCCATAGCAGAATTCAATTATAATTGCCCCAAGAATTAAACTGTTCATTAATGCATCCAGTATCCTTCCTTTCCCTGTCTTATTTTCTCATTCCCTTACATATGATCCTGTCATCATTTAATAGTAAACTATTTGCACTCAGATACTTGTGTCAGGGTCTGCTTCTGAAGAAATCCAGCCTAGGAAGCTATCTTTTTACTTACAGTTTGTCTAATATCTTTATATTTAAAGATGGAGCATATTGTTGTGTTTTGTTTTATTCAGTCTGTTAATTTTTGTTTTTAATCAAAATATTAATCCACTTACACTTAATGTGTATACTGGTGTATTTGTGTGTTCTGTTTTCTCTCATGTCTAGCTTCATTATTTCTCCTCTATTAACCTGTTAGTTATACATTCTTTTACCGTACTTTTAGTGAGTATCCTAGAAATTACAAGCACACTTAACTAATTACAGTCTAATATAAATTAGATCTTTTACCACTTCCCAGATATTACTGATTGAGAACATTTATACTCCTTTTATTCTTTTCCTGATTTTTGGTTATTAATGTCAAGCAAATTAACACATACATTTTAGAGTTCACAAGACATTATTATCATTGTTTGTATAGATAATATTCATTTAGGTTTATATACTTGATGTACCTCTACCAATTGTCCTTAATTCTTTCCTGCATTTTGATTTTATTGCTTAGAATCATTTTCCTACTGTCTGAAGAGCTAACTACTTTTAGCGGGATTCTGTTGACAATGAATTTTCTCAGGGTTTTTTGTTTGCTTGTATAGAAACATTTTTATTTACTTTTTGCTTTTTTCTTCTTTATATGTGACATTGTTTTTATTTAGGAACAACTTACATACATTCAAAGCACAAAATCTCAGCGTTCAGCTTGATAAAGTTTTATGTATACCATCCAAATCAAGGTTTTGAACATATAGAGCACTCCAAGAAGTTTTTCTATCCTTCCCTACAGACAACACTTTTGCTATAGAAGTAACTGCAGTCTGTGTTCTCCAACAATACGTTAGTTTTGCCTGTTCTTGAACTTCATACAAGTGGTACCATACAACATGTACTTTTGTTTCTGGCTTCTTTGACTCAACATTAGGTCTGTGGAATCATCTTTTATGTGTAATAGTGGGGTTTTTTTTTATTGCCATGTAGTATCCCATTGACTATATTACAATTTATTTATCCACTCTATTATTGATGGACACTTGGGTTGTTTTTCATTTTGGGCTATTAATAATAAAGCTGTGATGAACATTATTGTACAGGCTTTCTTTTGGTAGGGCATAAATACTTATTTCTGTTGGGTATGTACCATTTTTCATTGGTTTTAGTTTGGGGAGTTAATAGTTATTTCCTTTAAGAACTTTAAAAAGTATTTTTATAGTTTTATAGCCTCTAAAGTTTCTATTGAAAAGTCAGGCATTAAGTTTTACTATTGCTCCTTTGAAGATAAATGTGCGTTTTCCTCTGGCTGCTTTTTTTTTTTTTTTTTTTTGCAGTACGCAGGCCTCTCACTGTTGTGGCCTCTCCCGTTGCGGAGTACAGGCTCCGGACGCGCAAGCTCAGCGGCCATGGCTCACAGGCCCAGCCGCTCCACGGCATGTGGTATCCTCCCGGACCAGGGCACGAACCTGTGTCGCCTGCATCGTCAGGCGGACTCTCAACCACTGCACCACCAGGGAAGCCCCTGGCTGTTTTAAAAATGATTTTGTTTTTGGTTTTTAGTAGTCTTATTATGATATTCCTAGGTGTGGTTTTCTTTTTATATATCCTGCTTTAATCTGTGGCTTAATATCTTTTGTCAATTTTTGATAATTTTCAACTGTCAACTTTCAAATATTGCCTTTGATCCTTTCTTTTTCTTCTTCCTTTTCGCAATTCCTTTATATACATGATAGAGCTTTATATCCTCTCTCATATGTCTTTCTTGGTACTTTCTAAAATTTTCATCTTTTCTTGCTCTCCCTGTGTTAGCTTGAATAGTTTCTACTGACCTAACTCCTGGTTCACTGTTATGTCCATATAGAATTCTTAATTTTGATTATTATATTTTTTAGTTCTAAATTTTTAATTTGATTTTTGTAAGTGCCAGTTCTCTTGATTACATTCTCCATCTTGTCATCTCCACATTTTACTGACATTTATTTTTTTTTTATTAAGTTGGACAAAGGCTTTTTAAAAAATTTATTTATTTAATTTATTTTATTATTTTATTATATTTTTGGCTGTGTTGGGTCTTCATTGCTGCGCAGGCTTTCTCTAGTTGCAGCAAGTGGGGACCACTCTTCGTTGTGGTGCGCGGGCTTCTCATTGTGGTGGCCTCTCCCATTGCAGAGCATGGGCTCTAGGCATGTGGGCCCCAGTAGTTGTGGCATGTGGGCTCAGTAGTTGTGGCTTGTGGGCTCTAGAGTGCAGGCTCAGCAGCTGTGGCACACAGGCTTTGTTGCTCCTTGGCATGTGGGATCTTCCCGGACCAGGGCTCAAACCCCTGTCCCCTGCATTAGCAGATGGATTCTCAACCACTGTGCTACCAGTGAAGCCTCTACTGAGAGTTATTTTAAAGTTCGTGTCTGATGGGTTCCCAAACCAGGTCATCTCCCGTGCTTTTTCCATTGTCTGTGTTTTTCCTGTTATTCTTGTTTGTTGATATGTCTGTTATGTTTAATTGAATGGCAGACATAATTTATGGGAATTTGTGGAAGCTCTTGGTGATGTCATTTTCCTCTAGAGTGAGTTTGCCATATGCTCAAGATCGTCAATAGAGGGCAGGTCACACGAATACAGTCTGAGACTGAGATGCATTGAAGCTGGGTTGCAACTTTGGTAAGGTTCCATTTGCGTCTGGTCCATCCCATATCTGGAGGGTAAACCCCCATAGACGTTATTTATTTGATTCTTATATTGTATCAGGTAGGGTTCCCTGGGATGCTGCAAGTAAAACAAAAAGTAGCTTAAACAGAATAAATTTATCATCTTACATAATGAGAAGTCCAGAGATAGGCTGGTTCTTTGGCTGCTAATTCGTAAATGCATCCCGGATCTAGCTTGGGTTCTTTAAAATTCTCTTGGCTTTGTTCTTATGGTTTTATGGTCGCTACAGTTATGGGTCTCATATGCAGCTAACACTATCCTGAGGTAGGAAAGTGAAGTTATCTTTATGGGGCTCTGTGTAAGAGTGAATAATCCATCTTCTGGAGGCCTCCTTCCCCCAGAGTCTTCCCTTCATGTCTCTTTGGTAAGAGTTTTGTCACATGCCTATGCCTAAACCAGATTTTGTCAGGGGCAGCTGAAGGGCCATGTTTGACTTAAACTAGTCAAGATTAACCACTTAGGCCTGGGAGGGGTCCTTTCTCTGAGCATATAGCCAAGGGGAATGTGAACACCTAAGCAAAACTAGGACCTGATTAACAAAGAAGAAGGAAATAATATGTATCTATCACTTGGAGAGATAGCTGGGTCTCATACAGCAGTCCTATGAGAAACATATTATTATTGTCGATCCAGTTTTAATTATGAAAATTCTGTCATTTGCAGAGTTTGAATACCTAGCACAAGGTCAGTTATTTGGTGTCAGAGTCTCTATTAAAATAAATATCATCTGATTCCAGATTGTGTTCCTTTTTAAAAAAAAAAAATAAATTAATTAATTTATTTATTTTTGGCTGCATTGGGTCTTTGCTGTGCACAGGCTTTCTCTAGTTGCAGTGAGTGGGGGCTACTCTTCGTTATGGTGCACAGGCTTCTTATTGTGGTGGCTTCTCTTGTTGCAGAGCATGAGCTCTAGGTGCACGGGCTCAGTAGTTGTGGCACACGGGCTCAGTAGTTGTGGCTTGCGGGCTCTAGAGCGCAGGCTTAGTAGTTGTGGCGCATGGACTTAGTTGCTCTGTGGCATGTGGGATCTTCCCGGATCAGGGTTTGAACCTGTGCCCCCTGCATTGGCCAGGGAAGCCAATGTGTGCCACCAGGGAAGCCCCTCTGTGTTCTTTTTAATGCCTCGCAGTCTTCTGACAAGGATAGAAGTTTCCTTTTTTTTTACAACCGCCGCTATAAGATGTTCACACCTACAAATTGAGGTAGATGTCACCATTTTCTTCACCCTGCCTTTCCAGATCTTAGCAGAAATGTCATAAATGGTCAGTCAGGATGAGAATGTTGTGGGGACGGTGTTAATCACCTATAGATCTAAGATTGCCTAAAATTTTAATTTATATATTTATGTGGCCATTCCTCAATAAGTAGTGGACGTAAGCCACCTAGGGCCTAAGCGTTATAAGGTGTTGCTATTCAAGATGTAACCACAAGGGACAAATTAGATTTTTCACTTCCATTAGCAAATATGATTTGTGTCCATTCTCTGCTGCCATTCATAATTTTGAACTCCACTCTACTTAAAATATTCCCTCTCAGCGTCAGCTGAATGATTTTCACAAGAATCTGTCTCTTTGAGAAGTACCCTTAGAATGATGGATTAGTGGTCCTGAAAACATTTGCTAAGTTGGGAGCCCATTAGCCCATTCCATTTCTCTCCTCCAGAGTGGAGGTGGGGAGCCATGAAGCCCTGCCATCAGAAGAGTTGGAGAGTAGACCTCTTCATGACAAAGCAGCTGGAACAACCACAACTGCAGCCCTTGAGAGCAGCTCCTGCCACGGGGTCAGAGGAGCAGCATTTTATGTTCCTTTGTAGAATAAACTGAATATTTTTATAAGAAACAAATCTTCCATCTATAATCCTGTTCCCATTAGTGGGTCAAGGCAAGAGCAAACCAGAGAGGCTTAATTTACTTAGGAGACATTCAGTATAAATACTATATTCCCTTGTGTGATGTTCTTGTTCTGTTAGCCTTAATAAGTGCAAACAAAGATGACTTACCCAAAGTTTTGATATGCTCGAAGACCCTCCTTCTTATAACAGGGTGTTCTTTCTCGGCTGGGCGTCAAGAAGATCTCGAAAGTCTACATCAACACAGCATGTATTTTCCCTCTGCTAAACTACCATACAATCTGTAATTGCTAACCCCACAAGTTTGAAAGTTTACCTTAACATTTGTGGGAAGCAGATGGTTTTCATACACTGCCAACCTGTTGTTACCAAAGCATTTTCCAAGAATTGTTTCCCAGATACAGTCACTAGCATAATTAACCTTTCTGTGCATTGAATAAACAAGAAAGTGATTACCAATCTGCCTGAAAGCCAAATGCACCATTCAAGATTTGCCTCAGAGCAAGCTCTGGGACACATGTAAAACCACATGTGGCATGATGAATAATCAAATTTTGGTATGTTTTCTGGTGGCCACTGTTCCTTCCTCTGTCTCCTCCTGTATTCCATAGTGCACCCTCTGGTTCTGGTCCTGTGTTCTTATTTACCTGTTTCTGTCTGCAGCCATTGGTCTGGCTAGGTCCCAAGATAGTCTTCTGAATAGAATAGTAACCAGGCAAGAAGTGTCTAGGCTGTGAGAGAAAATGGCCTCAGATTTGAAGCTTTAGGATCAGTACTTCACAGCTGTTTGTTTCCCTACAGGCTTCATCCGGCCTTTTTCAATACCTGTGAATTTCCTGCCACTGCCCCTACCCTCCCCAGCTTTCTGGTCTTTGCCTTGTGTTCTGTTATGAGTGTCTTGCTGATTTCTCTCACTCTCTCTTTGGTTTATATTCCACTGTTTCTTCTGACTTTTAAAAAACTTTTTACTTTGAAACAATTATAGATTCATAGGAAGTAGCAAAAAAAAAAACCCCAAAACCTAACAAACAAAACGTGCAGAGGTCCCATGTATAGCTTTCAATTAGTTTTCCCTAATGGTTACATCTCCTGTAACTATAGTACAATATTCATACCAGGAGATTGACATTGGTACAATCCACTGGGTGTATTCACGTTTCAACAGTTTTAGATGCACCCGTGTGTGTGTGTATGTGTATGTGTGTGTAGGTGTGTGTTCTGAGTTTTAAAGAGGAAACATCTTCAGTCTTCTTCCTGACTTTGGAATGGCTCAGAGTCAGATTCAATAAACATTCATTAAGTATATGTATGAGACATTGACAGATTATTCACATGAGCTCGTTCAGTTGATCTTCACATCAACTCTTTTAAGAAGAGATTATGTTATTTATTTTACCTGTGAGGAATTCAAGCAAACTCCACAGAAATCCTGTGAGATTCCCAAGGTCATCTAAGTAACAGCCTGATTCCAAGGCCAGGGCTCAACAATGCTGCTTGCCTGGTCCTTCAGCCTCTGTGTAGACCATGGCCTCTCTTTTCATGCACTTTATTCAAGTCATAGCCTGACTTGGACCTCAGCTTTGCAGGGGCCTCCTACTTTCCCACCTCCCTAACTACTGATCCATAGCCTAGACTCACTTCAGGCCAGAATAAAACTCATATCTTTTGACTCCTGGTGAAAGTTCTCCACACTGATTCTTGTCAGAGTGGGGGAGGATGTTTTCCCCTTCATAATGGTAAGTACCACTGACTGAGGACCTACTATGTGTCATGAGCTGTGCTAGCCTTCTTGCCTCATTTTCACTCTGAGAAGTCCTATGAGATAACTATTATTATTATCCCCATTTTAGTTGAGGACACAGGCTCAGAGAACATAAGTGACTTAGCATCAGGCACAGAATTATCAGGTGACAAAACCGGGACTGGAACTTGTGGCTGTCTGACTCCAGACCTGTATTTGGGACCTATACTTCTTGCTTTGAAAGTGTCAACTGAAAAAATGCACAATGTGAGGGCTGTGAGTGAAGTTTTATTTGGGGCAAAATGAGGACTCTAGCCTGGGAGATAGCATTTCAGAGAGCTCTGAGAAACTGCTCCAAAGAGGCAGTGGGGGAGGTCAGTGTTACATACGATTTTAGTGAACGGGGTACGTGCAGTCAAGCACACATTTTGGCAGAGGCTGGCTGCTAGTCACGAGGAGCAGATGTCACCATTAATGATTTTAGTGCTTTTCTAGACATGAGGAGAGGCAAGAATTGGGCTCATAACATCTCCTGAAAATATCTTACTATCTGAAGACCTCTTCTTCCAGTTGTTCCCAGAGCACAGAGTGCCTCATTCCTGATCTCCACCCTAAACTCCTTTTAGGGAGTGTTGAAGGTTAGCAGCTGCAGTGACTCATGACTTAATTCTTGCAGAGGTAGATGGCATGTGCCAATTTGTAGTTGGCAAAAGAAACAAATAATTAACTCATTTTCCTCCAGACATGAAAACAAAATGGAAAAGTTCAAATTGTGTGATATAGAGATAAAAGTTAGAGATTAACCCTATCAGATTACCAATGGAATTTTTCACAGAACTAGAACAAGAAATTTTACAATTTGTATGGAAACACAAAAGACCCCGAATAGCCAAAGCAATCTTAAGAAAGAAAAATGGAGCTGGAGGAATCTGGCTCTCTGACTTCAGACTATACTACAAAGCTACAACAATCAAGACAGTATGCTACTGGCACCAAAACAGAAATATAGATCAATGGAACAGGATAGAAAGCCCAGAGATAAACCCACGCACATATGGTCACCTTATCTTTGACAAAGGCAAGAATATACAATGGAGAAAAGACAGCCTCTTCAACACAAAAGCAAACAACCCAATCCAAAAATGGGAGGAAGACCTAAATATACATTTCTCCAAAGAAGACATATAGATGGCCAATAAATACATGGAAAGCTGCTCAACATTGGAGTAGCTTTTGGAGTAATCCAAAGCTGTAATCCAATGTATGCTCCAATCCAGCATCATTGGAGTAATGCAAATCAAAACCACAATGAGGTGTCACCTCATACCAGTCAGAATGACCATCATCAAAAAGTCTACAAACAATAAATGCTGGAGAGGGTGTGGAGAAAAGGGAACCCTTCTGCACTGTTGGTGGGAATGTCAATTGATACAGCCACTATGGAGAACAGTATGGAGGTTCCTTAAAAAATTAAAAATAGAACTACCATATGACCCAATAATCCCACTACTGGGCATATACCCTGAGAAAACCATAATTCAAAAAGATTCATGTACCACAATGTTCATTGCAGCACTATTTACAATAGCCAGGACATGGAAGCAACCTAGATGTCCATCAACAGATGCATGGATAAAGAAGATGTGGCACATATATACAATGGAATATTACTTGGCCATAAAAAGGAATGAAATTGAGTTATTTGTAGTGAGGTGGATGGACCTAGAATCTGTCATACAGAGTGAAGTAAGTCAGAAAGAAAAACAAATACTGTATGCTAATGCATATATATGGAATTTAAAAAAGTGGTACTGATGAACCTAGTTGCAGGGCAAGAATAAAGATGCAGATGTAGAGAATGGACTTGAGGGCATGGAGCGGGGGAAGAGGAAGCTGGGGTGAAGTGAGAGAGTAGCATTGACATATATACACTACCAAATGTAAAATGGATGGCTAGTGGGAAGCTGCTGCATAGCACAGGGAGATCAGCTCGGTGCTTTGTGACCACCTAGAGGGGTGGGATAGGGAAGGTGGCAGGGAGACGCAAAAGGGAGGGGATATGGGGATATATGTATACATATAGCTGATTCACTTTGTTGTACAATAGAAACTAACACAACATTGTAAAGCATTTATACTCCAATAAAGATGTGAAAAAAATTAGATTAAAATTATTTCATGTAGTATATTAAAATTTTGAATTATTTCCTAATAATTAAAAATTGGGAGATTTCACATAAAAATCTGGAGTTCTAGATTTTCATGATAGACCAACACAACTGGCAATGGATTCTCGGCACAGCCCTGAGTCTATGCCTTCTGGGTTGCCATTGTTCCCTGACAACCCCTTTTCCCTGCCCTTCCAACCCTGCAGGCTTGTGAATTTTTGGTAGTTCCTCAGGTAGAGCATCAGGGAACGGGACAAAGTTGTGGCTTTAAATCATGATTCCAATAGTGCACCTATGGCAGTCTTGAAACATCGTCACGGGTCCTTTGCCATTTCATTTCATGTTTACCTTCCCTCCTCTTGAATTTGCGTGAGTTTATGACTGCTTTGGCCAATAGAATCTGGGAGAAGTGACTATGTGACTTTCAAAGTTAGGTTATAAATGTCACGCAGTTTCTTCTTGTTTGCTGGAACACCCTCTTTTGGAACTAACCTAGGACCATCATGCTGGAGAGGCCATGTGTAGGCATTCTGGTCAAAAGTCCCCTTGATCTTGGTAATCATTCCACAATGTATATGTATGTTAAATCATCACATTGTACACTTTAAATCTAAACAATGATATTTGTCCGTTGTATCTCAACAAAATTAAAAAGAAAAAAAGTCCCAGCTGAGTCCAGCCTACCAGCTATCCCTGACAAAGCACCAGACATGAGTGAAGCCATCTTTAGTCCTCCAAACCAGCGCATCTGCCAGGTGAATACTACTGAGAGATTTCAGTGCTACATGGAAGAGTCATACAGCTGAGCCCTGCTCAGATACTTTACTGCAGAATCATGAGATACAATAAATTGTTACTATTGTAAGCTATGGGATAGTGGGTTTTTTTGGCAGTCAATTAGACAAAGGATTTAAAGCTCTGTGCCTTAGTTTGATCAGGTATAAAATAGAATTCAGAAAATATGTCTTGTCCTTTTCATACAGATGAAAATAGGAGCAATTTAAAGAATGGATTTAGCAACGCATTGAAAAATACCAAGTACTATTCAAATAAGGTTATTATGATTATAAAAGACTGATGGCTTTGTGACCATCTTTACTACTTCACCAAGCCTCAGTTTCTTTATCTTTAAAATAGAGATATTAATAGCTATCACTGGCTGTGATTAAGTACTTAGCACACCACAAAGCACATAAGTAGATCCTTTTCCTTTACTTCTTTTTAGAGCCTTCTAATTATTGTTTCTTCTTTGTAAGGTGTTTCAAGCTTGACTCTCCTTGGACTCATATACCTAAACTCCAATCTCTCCCTTTTCTGCATCAAAACTGAGCAATCCTGAGTGAGCTTCAATTACTCAAGATCCTTCTAAGAGGTATGGTGGGGGAGGGGAGAATGGCATGCCCATTCTTTCAGAAGCAGCATATTGCAATGAAATGAACACAAATCTTGAAATCAAGAATTTGGTACCTGTAGGATTTCATGATGCCTCTCACATCTAGGCAGCTTCAAATCAAGGCAGCATATTAGAACACTTCACGAAAAGAGATGCAATGGCATGGTAAGGGAAATGGAACAGTTTACTCTCTGTGGTTCTAAATCAAATTAACTCGTCCAGCTCAGGAGAAGAATACTTCCTTGATCTATTCAATATTTGGCTTTTGATGTGTATTCCAAAGGATCTGATTCCAGATGTTTCAGATTTGCTGGTTGTGGTATGGTTATTTGGTACTTTTCTCTAAGGTGCTCAGCTATTTCTTTAGAGGCAGGTAATTTGTTTCATTCTTTCTGCAATTAGTTTGGAAAACTAATATTCAGTATTTATATCTTTATCTGATATGCCCAAGGAGTTTGCCATTTCTCTACTTCCTATAGCCTAAGAGGGAGAAGCCTTCAAGTGATACAATGTTGTGATAAAGACAAACTTGGTGGGGAACTTAGAAGGCACAACCTCTTTTTCCAAGATTAGAGTGTTGATGGTCTGGGCCTCTTCTCTTTACTTTCCCAGAGCCTGGGGTAGACCAAGGACGTGAAGATCATATAGGATAAGTGTGCCATAGAGTTTTCGGGCAGATTGCCGTGCCGTTAAACACTTGCTATAGGAGTCCATGTGTTACTGACCCTCCCAAGTTGGGCCTCAACAAGGGTCCTCCTGCTGGGTGTGGCTCATGCCAATAGAACGAGACCGAGTTTGGTTCAGAAGCAAAGGATGATCAAAGAATGGAGAGGTGAGAGCTTGCACTGGAGAATTGTTAATGGGCTTTGCTTGGTGACACCTGAAGTTGGTCTCAGTGTGTGTGGATCAGACTTATGTCATGAAGCAAGATGCTAAAAGTCACTTTGTTAGTAAAGCCTGTGAATGTAGTATATATTTTTTGTTTGCTCAGCTTGAAATGCTTTTCCCTACATTCACATCCACATAAACCTAGTAACTCTCATCCATATTTTAAGACATTCTTTTTGCTCTGGAAAAACCTTACTTGAGTCATCTGAGCAAAATTATTCACTCTACTTGTTGTAGCCCTACTTTTTGTAGTACTTACTTTGATTGCAGGATAGCATTTGTTTCTATACATTGGTCTTCCTGACTAGACTGTGAGCTCTTTCTAGATAAATGCCATGCCTGTTTCTTCTGTGATAACTCACTACACAGCACAGGGGTTGATTTTGAGAAAATACCTAATAAATAATTGGATAATTATCTACAAGGCTTTGGAAACAAAATAAAAGCAGAAAAGACTTAAAGGATTTTGGAGAAGAGAAAAGGAACTTGTACAATATTTATTGAATGCCTAATATATGTCATTTAACATAGAATAACTTATTTGTTCCTCAAAGCACCCTTTAGAAAAAAGAAGTATTATTGTCTTCATTTGACAGAGCAGGAACTGAAGCTCAGAAGGTGTAATAAATATATCAAAATCACACAACCAAGATTTGGTTAATTCAGAATTTGATTTGAAATCTGTGTGATTCCAAAACCCTAAGTCTTTTATACTATCTTTTCTACTTCTCAGTGAGGTTAGAACTCATAGTGTATGCTCCTAGTGAACAGGATTTCTGGAAGTCTGATTTATTTTACTCCATTTTGTCAGAAGAGAATGCTTAGCCACCTCCCAGGCCTGTCTCCACCTAGTGACTTCCTGACTTCCCGGCTACTTCTACGATCCAATATTCTCAGACTGTGAAGAGACCAAGAACTTGATTAGGCTTTGGTTAGCAGTAGGTGAAAGGACTGTGCTTAAATCACATAATTTTTAAAGCTTTCTTGAGGTATATTCGATATACAAAAAACTCACACATATTTGAAATGTATAATTTGGTAAATAGGCATGAAAACATTATAGTTTCCTTGTACCTCTGTGTAGAATGGCCAGTAATGTTAAATAGAAGTGGTCCAAAGTGGTCCCTTGATTTGCTCCTCATCTTAGGGGAAAGCATTCAGTCTTCTACAATTAAGTATGATGTTCGCTTCACAGTTTTTGTAGATGTGGTTCATTAGATCGTGGTTGTTCCTTTCTATGCCTTGAGTGCCGAGAGGGTTTTTGTCTTTTTTTTTCTAGTCAGTATTGGATGTTGGATATCATCAGAGGATTTTTCTGAATCTACTGAGATGATTATATATTTTTCTTGTTAATCTGTTAATCTAATGTTAAATTACCCTCAAGATTCTTTATAACTTTTAGATTCCATGTATCTATGATTATAAGGTATTTAAATACTTGGATATATCTTATCAAAATTCTAGTATTGTTTTGGACATCTTAAGTCTAAAGGCTAATAACTATAGATGATATAAATATATATCTTAAGTAGTGTAGCAAATTTATACTTATTAGACTTGTAGCTGGAGTTCTTTTCATCACATGGGCTTTGCTATTTATTAACTTTTTCTTACCTAAAATAAAATTATTCCTGACTATACAGTTCTGTAGGTTTTGATACTCAGAGTCATGCAACTACTCCTAAAATCATGACACAGATTCATCTCTCTCTCTCTATGCCAAAATTCCCTTATGTAGTTTCTTTCTAGGTAAGCCCAGCACCCCCCTCCGAACCTTGAAAACCATTGATTTGTTCTCAATATTTATAGTCTCACCTTTTCCTGAATGTTGTGTGCATGGATTCACACAGTATGCAGTCTTTGGGGAGGGACTTCTTTTGTCCAGTAAAATGCATTTATGATTTGTTGATGATGTTTTGCGTATCCATAGCTTGGGAGCACATTTTCTTGCCAGCTTCCTGTAAGGAAATGATTATAAGCTGTTGGGAATGTGCTATATTTATTAAAAGAAAATGGAATCATATACATACGTGGTGAAGTGGGGAGGCTATGATTTGCTTCGTTGTAGTGTAAAAGTCACATTTTTCAATATACGAAAAACAAAACAAAGAAAAACTGTGAACTATGGGCCAACAGGTGACAATATCCTTCAAGCACACAAACAGGAGGGACCTTGTAGGAGGTCCAAGTCCCTGCCATAGTCATTCTCTGTCTATTTTGCATATTTAGTAGTTATTCATTAAAATTCTTGCTTGATGAAGTAGGCTGGATTAGATAGCACTGTTGTTATATGTAGCCTATATGGTATTGATAGTGTGAAACAGTTAAATAAAGATGGGGTAGGTGGGGTAAGGTTTAGTGAATGGAGTTACATTTTTCTTCTCAATGAGGGATACATTTTCAGCTCAGGCCCCCATTGGTCAGATCCTCTGACAGAATAGGCAGTGTGAGACAAGAACAGCATGAGGCCCAGGAGAAGAGTTTCAACAATGATAGGAAAAATGATAGATACAGTAAATCTCATTTGGTTAGCCATTTCACTCTAAAGGTTTTCTCTAACCCTTTGGGGAAGTTGAATAGGACATAAATATCAGGTTGCCATTATATAGTATATACAATCCAATGCAAAGTGTGCTTTTGTTAATTGTATTACAAACTGAATATTCTTAGTGCATGAAGGAGATTCAGCTTTCAGCTGATGCTCTGGATGTCTCTGTAAGGTCTTGCCTAAAAAGAAACTCTCTAGATATTCTGAAGACTGGCAGGTGCATCTCAGGAGAAGCCCTCCCAATCCCAGTACAAGTCATATCTGACCCGTAGCTAGGAAACCTTCAGGTCAGGGTCGCTGGTATTGGTGGGGAGCAGTGAGCTCTGGGGTGGGTTGGGAGACTGACACTGACACTTTGTAGGACATCTGGGAAAGTAAAGTTCCCTCCCCTTAGACAGCAGGGAGCAAATTACTAGGAAAAAGAAGCCCAAACTTACAACAAAAGCTGTCAGGCACTCATTCACAGCAAATGTCAGACTCCAGACACCAACTGCTAATGTGTTAAAAAGCACTGATTAGGAATTACTGAAGCTGCCTATAAACTTTCAATTACCATTATTTAAGAAAGTCTGAAATGAGATGATTCTAATTCCACCAGCATTTTATGTTTTTCTTAGAGGTTTCAAATCTGTGAATGTCAGCATTTATGAAATTTAGCTGAGAGATATAATTATAATAAATGCATTATAAAAGAAGGAAACAGGATTGAATAAATATAAGCATCAACTTTAATCATATGTACAGCATTAATTTTGGAATTGGTTTGTATGATGTATGTAAAAAATAATATACCTTGAAACTGGGTAAGTTTCATGAGGGTAGAATTTCAATTCTATTTTGTTAATTGATATACACTAAGCCCCCAGAACAGTTTCATGCATCCAGTAAGCTCTCAAAAAATGTTGTTGAATTGAAGTAGAGACCAGAAAGTAAAACAAAAATAAAAATTTGCAAACCAGAGGGCCTGTATAGTTGCTATGATTGGGCAAGAAATTTGACTCTAAATTTCCTAGAAGCTAAAGTGAATATGAAATCATACTTGGTTACATAGCTTATATTGTAAAAAGGATGCCAAATCCATTAAGGGGAAATTAAGTTCTTCTAGGGCTAAACTTTCTAAGAACTTCCCAATATAGAGATTCATAAGAATCAGCAGTGAGTTTGGGGGGTTATTTTTCATAGCAATTGTCAGTGAAAGTTGAGAGCATAAAGCTAAACTTTAACATATCAAAGATAATCATGAATGGGTGGTAAAAAAAATGAATAAACAGAAATTTCAGTTCAATAGAGTTGGGAGACCAGAAGGGGGGCTCTCATGCCCTGTGACAATAGGCAGATCCCAACAGGAAAAAGAAGGGCTTCCTCTTCCTTGCTGGCAAGAGCTCCCAGTGAGAGACTGTCAGAACTCAGCCAATGAAAAGCTGTGGGCTCTTTGTTTACTACAACCCTCCCAACTTCCTTTTCCCCTCTATGAAAGAGTTCTTCTCTCCATCTTTGCTGGAGACTTGCGCATGGCTCACCATGGTTGCAGACCCCGAAGAGCAATTCTTTACTGATCCTGAGAAATAACTGGCAGTCTAATTGTTTTAGGTCAACAGAAATTATACTTATAATATATACTTATAAGAAATTTCTTATACTAGAAAATATCCCTTCTAGTATAAGATGGGAGGAGTTGGAAGGGGGCAGCAGGGAGTGATATGTGAAATTGTACAGGTAGGTAAAGCCATACTGTGGCTGAAAGAATTTGGCTTCTCAGAAATTGTCTCCCATATGTCTTGTTAGTCATCTCCTGATCAACCTTGTTTTTAATCATTTACTCACTCAGAATCATTAATCACTTTTTATGTCTCAGTTGCTGTGATAGATGCTGAGGATACAAGATAAATTCAACATAGTCTGGTTCTTAGGGAGTTCTGAATCTGGTAAAGGAGAAAAGCAGGTCAATGAGTCATTATGGAGAATAGTTAGGAGTATGGTCCCCATGGTATGTGTGGGGACACAGAGCAGAGGCATCTAAATTAAGCTGGAGTCAAAGTAGGCTTTCCAGAAGAGGAGACCATAGAGCTGATTTCTAAAGATATATTTGAGTTAACTGGATAAATAAGGGAGAGAAGGCACCCTGAGTGGAGGAGTGGCATGTGTACTGGGAAATTGTAATTACTGTCTGGGGTGGAGGGCAGTTCTGTAGAAAAAGATAAGCTTCTGGGGATTAAGGAGAGAGGAAGGCAAATGAGTAGGAAGAAAGGTGATGGAGAGCCTTGTGGGTTAAGGTAAGAACGTTGAACTTTATCCTGAAAGCTATGGACAACCATGATCATTGGAAAAACAAGATTGTAGTGATTACAAGGCACTTTTTAAAAAAAATTTTTATTTTTTTGTCTCCATTGGGTCTTCATTGATGCACACGGGCTTTCTCTAGTTAACGGTGAGCGGGGGCTACTCTTTGTTGTGCTGTGCGGGCTTCTCACTGTGGTGGCTTCTCCTGTTGCAGAGCATGGGCCCTAGGCACACGGGCTTCAGTAGCTGTGGCACGCAGGCTCAGTAGTTGTGGCGCGCGGGCTTAGTTGCTCCGCAGCATGTGGGAACTTCCTGGACCAGGGCTTGAACCCGTGTCCCCTGCATTGGCAGGCAGATTCTTAACCACTGTGCCACCAGAGAAGTACCTACAAGGCACTCTTAATTTAATGATTAGTAGTTTTAATCTTGGTCAAAGAGGGATTTTTAATGCTGTTCTTTTTGTTCTAAGAGGCAGTTAGTAACAAAGACTTAGGAGATCTGAGTTCAGATTTCAACTCTGAAAAAATTTTGGAACCTTAAGAAAGTGATGTAACTTTTCAGAGCTTCAGTGCCTTCATTATAAGTAGAGTTAATAATAACTCCTTAAAATGTAGATTTGATGCTGAAATAATGTGAAACAGCCCCAGTTTTCACTGGGCACTTAAGTCAGTATTTACTGATTCTGAAACTCACGTGGTCTGATTTCCACTTTGAGGTTGTTTTCCCAGAGCCTTTTTCAGAAGGTGGTGTCTATATTGTGACTCTCTCTCTGCTCTTTCTTTAGTTCACAGTATTCCTGTGCCTTTTGGACTCAAGCTCCAGTCATATCCAAACTCATCCTTCAAGCCAAGGCAACTTGGGTCTGTAGAGAGTTCCTGAAAAGTCTCAGAGTAGCAGATCTTGTCACTAACTAGAATTAGAGCAAGTGGCAGAAACATGTGGTTCTCATTGAAACCTCTGGATAAGAACATTGCAAAACTTATCACAGTCAGGATCTGCCAGTGCATCAGCAGATTGAGTCGTGAAATCATCCAGAAGTTAACACTTCTCATTAATGATGAAAATGTTATGAGGACGTACTCTGGGTGTGGAGAGGGGGGTGGCTGTGACTTAAATAAAGACAGGGAGGCAGAGGCATATTTTTGAAATCAATTTTTGTTAAAATCAACCCATTCAGAGTAAGTCATTATAAAGCTAACCAAGGATAACAGCTCTATCAATCAAATCTTTTGCCTTCACTGTCGAGTGAAATCTTTTTCTTCCCTTTATAATCAAAACTGAGATGGCAGTTTAATTTCCCAGTTAGAGGCAAAAGAGTCTTTTCTTGACCCCTGCTCTTTATCTCCATTGAATAGCTCACCCCATTTTAATGTTACGTTTTGTTATTCATATTTTTTTTTGCAAAATTATTCCCAGAGGAAGAAGAATATAATGAAAAAGTATCAGGCTTTTTATTTGAAGAACTAATCAGATTTCAGGAAGACACACCAGTGCACTGTAGGCTTTCTGGGCAGAAAGATAAAATGATCTCTTCCTCACTAGGGTTATGTAAGTACTCGTTTAGCAGAGAATGAGTTTTCTGGCCTTTATAGGGAAGGCTCATAGAAGGAGGAGGAGAGTTCTATTGTTAACAGCAGGAGGGATGCCAGGCCCATGTTAAGAACATTTCCTTTTGAAAAATTGAAATATTATCCTAATAGCTGCAGTGTATTAATTCTTCAGTCTCATTCCAGGAAGAAATGAAGTTATTGTGGAAGAGGTCTGCCTCAGAAAGGATGCCTGCCTCTTAGTCAAGATAGGTTCATTATGGCTAATGAATTACATGTGGCTTATTGTATTTCACAAAGCCCAGAGTACACAATAATATACTCATGAGACCAAGTTGGATTCAGCCATGTGCTAGGATTCTACCCATAAAGGTAAGAAAAATCAACAAGGAAGTGTGGTTTTTTTCTATTTAATATTGTTCTGAGTGTTATGTAGGTAAACTGAGCTTTCTGAAGACATACCATACCATAGCTTCAGCATTTGAGGAAATCTAAGGCAGCATTTAATCTAGGGCCTTCATGTTATAACTGAAGAATCTGAGGTGTCTGATTTGCTAAAAGTCATGGAGGTGATTAGGGCCAATGATAGACCAAGAGACTAGGTCTTCTGAATTGCAGTACCAGCCTCTTTCTTACATTGCATTCTTGAGGAATTCCTTAACTAGTCTAACTTTATTAAGAGCATAAATTTGAGGGATGAAAAGGCATCTAATACCTGTTGAGCAGTTAATAGATGTTTAGAGTGGTGCTTGGGGGCTCTTAAATTTAATATTTCATTTAATCTACAGTGATCCTGTGAAATCAGTATTATGCTCACTCTACAGATACAGAAAGTGAGGCTCAGGGAACTTGACTTGGTCAAGGTACCAAAGTTAGTGTATGGGAACTGGAATTAGCTCTAAGGTCAATTAGGCCCCTAAATTACCACAAACTACTACCTAACACTTAGTATGAATGTAGGAAATCATAAATTCTGAGTTGGTATTGCAATTAGAGGAAACCAACTTCCATCTTCAATTTAAGGCAAGATTTTTCTTTACAGAATTCCTGAAAGATGTTCACCAGTTTCTATTTTAGCATCTCCAGTCATGAAGAACTAACTCTCTCTCATAAGATATCTAACCCTTGTAGATATACAGTGTAAAGTATTGCCCATATTTGCTTTCTTAGTTTACCCTTATAACTGATATCCCCTAGGTCATACTCTTGTATTCCATTCTGCATGATATACTCAATCATTCATTTATTAATTCAAAAATATTTATTGAGCATCTATCACATGCCAGTCACTATATTCTGAGAATACAATGATAAGTAAAGCAATACCATCCCTATCTTCATGGATTTTGCATTGTTTAAGCAAGGATTTAGGTGTAATTCATACTTGAGTAACTGGAAGAGGAGAGAATTAATAACAGAGCAAATAGAATTTTTTAAAAAAAGATAACCCAGGCTCTAAAATGTAGCTTGCTCAAAACTATAATAAAATATTTATGTAGAAGGCAGCTGACATGCCTTTGAGGGTCACTTAGAAAATGAAATACGGGGAGAAATTTTCCTTTGAGAAAGCAATGAAAAAATTTGCTTAGAGCATCTAAATGGCTCCTTAGAGATCTGGCTGAGTTACGGCCAGTGACATAAAGGAATCCCCAGCAAACAGGGTTATATGTTTGGCTGGAGGCAAATTGTGTTAGATGCTAGACTTTCCATTGTGCAAATATTGATTCCAGAACATAGTGTAAATAGGGCTATGGTCCAGTCCTGAAGTAGCACCTGCTTAGACAGGGTCTCAGAGGATTCACCGGGAAGATCCAGTTCTATCATAATAGATAAGAAGCAGGCCTGGGGAAGGCTTGATCAGAGGCTGCTGGGAAAATACCTTTCCCAGGGAAAGACTGACCAATCTCTAAGCACTTATTGTAAGCTAGAAACTTTACATAGTCATCTCAGTTAATCCTCACAACAGTTCTCTGAAAGAAGAATATTATCCCTCTATTATAGATGAAGTAGACCAAGTCTCTTGGAAGATAACTTATAAGCCGAGGAGTTGGAATTCTCACCCATGTGTATCTGACTCCTAATGCTATGCATTTTCCTTTACATCATGCTGTTCTCTTCACATTTCTATGAAGGCAACTGGCAGATTCCTTGAAACTCTGAGTTGAGATTCAAGAAGAGGCAGGTTGAAGCTAGAGAAACTTAAGTTTCAGGACCCTTCATTTGCATAGGACCCATTCAAGGCCTTGAGGGGCCTTAGCAATAAGATCATATATTTTTATAAACATTTCAACACTGACATATTTGCATATTCTTTTTCTTAAAGAGTGCCTCCATAATTATAAAAAGTCTTTGCCTCCATAAAATCTGTTCTAAAGCTATTTAGAGAACAGTCATTCATTCAACAAATTTATCTCGAATGCCTAATACATGCCAGGCACTGTGCTAAAGTGCTGTTGATACAGCAGTGAATAACTTAGAACAAAGATCCCTGTCCTCATGGAACTGATAGCCTACAGGCCACGTGCATTGTCAGAGTCCTGTCAGGAAAGGCATGCCACACATTAAATGGATAATTTGAAGAAAATGTAATAAAGGGGCTATTTACCAAGATGTGGTTGGGTGTAGGTAAACTCGAAAGAATGGTACAGTGTTCTCTGGTTAGTAACAGGAAAGCACTAGCCTGATGGACAAGGGTAGGGAATGGTTACTAACTAGGGACAGAGATAGTTGTGTGAAGAGAACTGCCTGATAGGGGATGAAACCTTTAGTTGATGGCAACTAACCAATCATAATGGGAGGGAGGAGGGCAATAAACAGCCTCCTTTCTCTTGTCCTCTGAGTTCTTGCTAGCATTACCCATTGATCAAACCCAGCTGGAAGTTAGAAAGCAGGTTATTCCATTAGTATATTCATACAGATCAGCCTTCTGGATGACGTGATACAGAATAGTAGAAAGTGGATATGGAGGAGAAACAGATGATATACATCATATACATCATATATGTTCAGTTCAACCCTTAGAGTTCTGGTGAGGATGTAGTCTGGGGAAAAGGGTTACATCAAGTAGAATGCCAGTTCTCTAGTACTGATATTGTTTAGGAGAATGATATAATACTATTAATAATAAGAGAACATACTTATTGACAGCATACTCAGTTGTAGACATGACCTGAGAGTTTGCAGCATCTGATACCACATAAGTTCTCTCCTTTAAACAATATTCTAAAAGATTCTAGAAGTTGGTTTTTTGCCAACTTTGAAGTATTTTCCATCAATATAGGAAGAGTTAAACTTCCTGAGGGATCCTTTCATATCTCTCTATGTTTATATCTTAGGGTCTGTAGAACAAAAAAGAAAAACCATTGGGTAACTGTATATATGAAGAATTCACATTCAGTCAGCCATAGTGAGGATCATAAATGACTGAGAATCACTAACTACTGAATCAAAATGGATACTCTTTTGCAAATGCCTTAGTTACCCCCTGATTCTCTCTCAGATTGGGTACTTGTTAAAGGTCCATTGGACCTAGGAGGCAGAATGTGAAAGACACAAGGCATTGAATAGCTCCCATTTCCTTCTTAAAACATTCTCAAGCAGAAAGGCTATTCCCAAAGAGAACCAAAAAGGACTGACCTATTTATGAGAATGAATTGATTTGTCCACCTAAGAGACATGTTTCAAATCACTCATGCCACTAAGACTGGATATGCAAATGAGTTCTTTCAGAATTCCTCAAAGTTTCCCAAAGTAAACTTGGAAAAGTTCACAAAGTTTACAATGACTTTTTCCATATCCATGACATCAAACATACATTAACCGTTACTTAGTATCCAGAAAGTCTAATCTTTGTTGGAGTAAATGAGGTACCTAAAAATACCAGGGAAATCTAGACCTCAAATTATGCTTTGAATTAAAGAATTATTAAGCTGTAAATTGTACTTACAAATTATTCATTGAATGCCTTCATTTGACAGATAAGAAAATTGTGCCCTAGAAAAGGAAAATGACTTGTTCAAGGTCACAACATGAGTTAGTGGCAGAGTTGTGATCAGTAGCTTTTGTGTCCGGTCTCTGGGCCTATGGTCCTTATAGTTACATTATACTGGCTTTCAGAGACATAGACAGGAAGACCGGTGGTCTGAGAGTCCCTGAAGTTTACTCACTCAGTCCATGAGAGAAAGAATGTTTATCATTTCTCCGATAACATAGAGGGAAAAATCCAGTGTTAAAGAACTCAATTGGAGAAAAACTATAGGAGAAAGGAAAGTGCCTAAAATAGTCTCATCTGTCTACACTTTCAAAAGAAGACTTTAACCTGTGCAATCTTGTTTGACATCACCAGGTCATTAGCTTCATGGAATGTGAGCAGGGCAGTCGCTTCTGAGACTATCTGTGGGCACATGATCGTACCTCTAAGATATGTTAAGAAACTTAATCAGTATATCATACTGTACAACACTAGATTAAATGAAAAATAAATAAATGGAGTCCATGCTCTGATAATTGCTGGACAACTTCATTCTTCAAGAGTCATTCAACTGACCCACACAACTGATGCTCTACTCCTTTTCTTGAGCAGGCATGGAAAACTTGAGACTTCTGTGTTCAGACTCCCAGCTTTCCCAAGACTCCACTATCTGAATTTAGCTTTCGATAAAACAAGAAAATTCAGCTGTGCCCTCTTTTGAACTACCATCTTTCAATTTAACTGGATCTGGTCCAAATGAGTTTACCTGAACTGTGATATAGTCACACTTTCCAAGAAACCATTGATTCTACTAGCTGTTATCTGCCTAACATCAATTGCCACTTGAGGCACAAATAATATGAACTTTTTGTCTGATGTTACCAGGGATGAGAAGCACTTACTTCCTTTCATTGACAGCTAATATCTTGCTCTTTATATTTTGTTATTTTTGTTGACCAGGGGGTCATTTTCTATTCCCATGGAGTTCTCCAAGAATGTCCTTGACCACTTATTCTTCCAACAGTCAACACTCGCAATGTATTTTCAGTTGGTTGGTGTTGACAAAGCCAACTTATATATTAGAAATGTTGAGTCTTGAAACAGATTAAATGGTACAAGAATACTGCCAGAATGGAGAACTGGTGAGATCCCCTTCTACTTCAGATTGTTATTCTCTTTCTCATTTTGCCTAAACATTAGTAACTTATAGAAATATTCTGGGTTAGCTAGGAAGTTTTTCTAGACCTTAGAGAATGACATTTCTATATTTTGAGGGAGAAAAATAATGCCCTTCTTAGTACACTTTATTTTGAGCCTATGGCAGTTATCTGTTCATTTCCAGTTCCGTTCATGACGTAGAAAATCATCCATGCATCCATGCTCTGGACTACAGGCCATGATGAATATCGAAGTTCAGGCTTATTTTTCTATGACTATTAACCAAGGGTTGAAGCATATCAAATAAGATAAAGTCAGGAAAAAAGGTTGCTTTCAATAGGGAAATTTGGTCTATGGTAGGTAAATAATGAATACAGTGTGAGTCACTTGTCATACAAGCCTACAAAAAGGCAATCTGACATTTGTCTTTTTATACATTTAGAAGGAAAATAAATATATCCTGGAAATCTATGAACATTGATATGCTACACCATCAAAAATCCTTTGAAGGTACCTAAGTTACCCTAGATGACCATAAAAGTTCAACTATGCCCAACTCATGAATTAAACTCATAGCATTCTGAAGGCTCATCTTTTAGCCACGAATTTATACAATTTTCAATATTAATATTCACTACCGGGGAAGAGCTATGAGAAAGATAGGGAAGGTCTACTCAAATACAGTTTAATAAATTTAATTTGTACTTGACATAGAATCAAAACTTCAAATGGGGTGAACCAAGAGCAATGAGAAATTACAGATGGAAAAGTATATGAAACCTTTTTGGACTGATTGATTAATTGACTTATTGCATCATCCAATAAATACTGACTGAATGCTTACCAAGTTTGATATACTACATCCATTGGGTGACTAAAACATATGGTCTGTGCTCTTACAGAATACACAATCCAGTAGTCCTTAGATAGCATTTGTAACAACAGTATGAAACTATATGTCCATGAGGGAACTATATGCTTTCTTGACCATACTTCTAGGTAAAAAAAAAAATACTTTTGGTATGAGCCCAGAGGTCCCTCAGGAAGGGGTACTCCCTAAGCTATCCCTTTGCTTTGAGTTTATATCAAATGCTGGCTTTGTTTTATTTTTTATTTAAAAAAAATTTTTTTAAATTCATCTTTATTGGAGTATAATTGCTTCACATTGCTGTTAGTTTCTGTTGTACAACAAAGTGAATCAACCATATGCAAACGTATATCCCCATATCCCCTCCCTCTTGCGCCTCCCTCCTACCCTCCCTATCCTACCCCTCTAGGTCATGGCAAAGCCCCGAGCTGATCTCCCTGTGCTATACTACTGCTTCGCACTAGCTATCTGTTTTACATTTGGTAGTGTATATATGTCGATGCTACTCTCACTTTGCCCCAGCTTCCACCTCCCCACTGTGTCCTCATGTCCATTCTGTACATCTACGTCTTTATACATGCCCTGCCACTAGGTTCATCAGCACCATTTTTTTCTTTTTTTTAGATTTCATATATATGCGTTAGCATACCGTATTCTTCTCTTTCTGACTTACTTCACTCTGTATGACAGACTGTAGGTCCATCCACCTCACTATAAATAACTCAATTTCATTTCTTTTTATGGCTGAGTAATATTCCACAGTATATACGTGACACATATTCTTTATCCTTTCATCTGTTGATGGACATTTAGGTTGCTTCCATGTCCTGGCTATTGTAAATAGTGCTGCAATGAACATTGTGGTACATGACTCCTTTTGAATGACAGTTTTCTCAGGGTATATGCCCAGTAGTGGGATTGCTGGGTCATATGGTAGTTCTATTTTTAGTTTTTAAGGAACGTCCATACTGTTCTCCATAGAGGCTGTATCAATTCACATTCCAACCAACAGTACCAGGAGGGTCCCCTTTTTACCACACCCTCTCCAGCATTTGTTGTTTGTAGATTTTCTGATGACGCCCATTCTAACTGGTGTGAGGTGGTACCTTATTGTAGTTTTGGTTTCCGTTTCTCTAATAATTAGTGATGTTGAGCAGCTTTTTGTGTGATTCTTGGCCATCTGTATGTCTTCTTTGGAGAAATGTCTATTTAGGTCTTCTGACCATTTTTGTATTGGGTTGTTTGTTTTTATAATATTGTGCTGCATGAGCTGTTTATATACTTTGGAGATGAATCCTTTGTCCATCGATTCGTTTGCAAAAATTTTCTCCCATTCTGAGGGCTGTCTTTTCATCTTGTTTATGGTTTCCTTTGCTGTGCAAAAGCTTTTAAGTTTCATTAGGTCC